>NC_136626.1:14036025-14202679 GCF_933228915.1 Telmatherina bonti
TATATATATATGTATATGTATCAATTCAGCTATTTGACTATTTAGAAATATAATTTTCAAACAAAGTTTGCAGAAATCTCATTAATAATGAAGACGTATGAGAGCAGAGGTCGGTCAATTTTTCTCTTCTGTTCAGTATGTTTAATCTTGATGCTCCACAGCTGAAAGCAGTTCTTTCTATGATGACAAAAATCATCAATGTTAATGTAGTTTGTGTTCTAACATGCCTCTCCAAACTAAAATAAGATATTGTTTTTTATCCCCAGGTTAGGATGACACCAGTCAGATTATGACTTTCCTGTACCTTCTGACCAGTGTTTTGTTGAGCATAGTGCTCCAGACAGCTTTCGTGTGGGTGTTTTATAATCCACACAGCCAGCAGGAAGATGGTAGATCTTACACTTTGGAGTTTTAGCATAGAAACAAAGGCAGACAAATTCTGAACAATGGCCTTGTTTGCTTCACTATGAGTTTTGAGCTAAATTGTTTACCATCTTTTAGATGAGGTGTTTGTATAAAGTGTAGTTCTGCTTTCAGTCTGTGGTGACAGGATGTGAGGATCAAATTACCAGGACAAGAAAAAGATCAACAGTAAAAAAATACATCTTGCATTTTATTTTGAACTATTAGTTTTAGGATCAAGTTTATAGATGGTTAAATATCATTAAGTATAAAAGCTTCATTTTCATCAGCTTTTTTCAGGGAGGTTTGGGGTTGTTTCCTGTCAGGAAAAGGAAAAAAAAAAAAAAAAAGCCGGTGGATTTACTCCAGCTACTCTCCTGGTAGAAGCATGAAAATCCTCTTGTGTGTGTGTGTGTGTGTGTGTGTGTGTGTGTGAATGTGAATTAAACCTAATGGATAAAATTCCTGTGGATTAATAATCCCCTGCCTATCTTTAAACCTTGTTCAGGCGTGTTTCTCACTATACTTTGCTCTCATTTGATTCCTTCTGTTTGACTCTTTGTGAATAAATACAGGTCTGCTAATCTAGGCCACGAAGCAGGCTTTTTTTTACTTATCTGAGAGATGGAGTTTGGCAGAGTGAATAGGTAGTAGAGTTTTATGTAACTAGAGATACCACATTAAGGGCTCTCATCTCAAGCCCTAAATCCATCCCGTTTACTCTCATCACCTCCATCTGACCCACACAGTCACAGTGATGAGCAAGATCCCCTTCCTTCGCAGCATACACTCCTGACAATATTCTGGTCGCCTGGCTTTAGGTTTCACTGTGGGAAGCCAGAGCATCATGAAAGAGTGCTTTTTAATTAATTATTTTTTCTTTTATTGTGACTGTTGTGGAATGTAACAATTGTGCATGAATGCTTATGAAATCTTTACTAAATTTTATTTTTTTAACCGAGGCTAATAAAAACCTAATAACATAATTATGTCATAATTTCAAAACTATTTTAATTGATCAGTTTTGTTGTATTGTGGTGCTGATTTTAAGTGTATGCCCCTTTCCAAATGAGGATATTCTTATCAGTGTCAAGCTGTTGCCAAATCTTACATCCGTAGACTGAGTTTGAAGCTAAACTAAAAGCAGTAAACGGCAACAGTAGAAGAAGCTCATGACTGCTACTATCTGCAATTTTCTGACAGATTCCAGTGTCCCAGAAGCCAAACAGATGATTAAACTGTTTGTTTAAAGTACTAAATCCTAAGATACTGTGTTTAGAAAGCTAGAAGAAGAAGAAATATCTGTTTCATTCTGCTTTGCGTGGGGATGACTGCCTGGGGTTGGCTCTGTGTCTTAATTACTCAGTCTCATGGGAAGTAAAAAAAAAACACTAAAAAAAAACAAAAACAGAGAAGTCATATAGATATCTTTTTGACCAGTTTTTTCCCCCCTCGATCTTGCCTCAATGAATTTAACATTTGTGTCTCTTAAAAAGATGTCAAATCATGCTCCCCTTGTTTGATCGTATTGACTTTTGTGCTAATTATTTTAGCCACAAACATTTTGTTGTGCTACCTGACAAAACATTGACACTTGTTATAACATGACACCTAAACATCAGCACGTTTTGGCAGGCATAAAGTGTTTGCATCATGACAGTACTGTATGAGATAAAGAACTGCCTCAAACAGACATCAGTGGTATTCCTCTTGGCAAGGTGAATTTATTTGCATAGCTGAATTTAACAACAGGGTGATTCAGCGTGCTTTATTGACACATTAAACAGGAAGCAAAATTAAACATTAAAGCAAGAAAGGAAAAGAAAATAACATTAGATAAAAACTATTAACATCAATTTTCACTGAAGAGAAACTTTGCTCTTAAAATAAACTTAAAATAGTTTTGATTAACAGCTACTGAAGTGCAGCTAAGAACGGGTCTTTAACCTGGAGTGTTTCAGATGATGTGAGGCATTCTGGGAGTTTGTTACAGACATAAGGAGCATAGAAGCTGAATGCAGCTTCTCCATATCTCCTTCTGACTCTGGAAACTGATAAGACTGGACCCTCTTTATCTAATTGTGATAAATTACTGATGCAATGAATTTTTAGTTGCCCTTACAGTATGTCAGTACTTAACTGTCAGTTGAATAACTTGCTTATCTGCTGATTGGACCAAATGCCAAAAATGTATCTAGAGGAATGTGGACTCATATTTCGATTGTGTTTCACTTAATACAGGAGCATCACAGAAGTATAACACATCAGTGAAGAGCTGCCAGGGTTTCATGGTTGAGTGCAGGAGAGGCTATTTCTGTTATTCATGTGCTTTGACCATATATGGTGGGCTTCAGTTTTAACCCTCAAGGATGTTAAAGCTAGTTTAACATTTAATTGAAAGACTCAGTCAATCTCACATTTTGTCCATTCTGTGTTAAGGCTTTGCTTCCCTGGTCTTATTCGTGAATTGCCATTTGTCTTTCCTTATCTACCCTTTTTCAGTGTGAAAAAATGTATTGAATAAGAGGTAACTATCTATGGTTTGGATTGATTGGGTGTCCAAATGTTCTTTTCTTATTTTGAGAGCAAAGTAGGTGCAGAATTGAGATGCAGCAACTTGACATGATGCATGATGGTCCTGAGGCAATACATGCTGAAATCTTTGCCAGCACTACAGAATGTGACCATGTCACATGACATTAAATTTCATGAGTGCAAGGTGGCTGCAGCCATGACGGGTCAGGATTTGCATGTGCTTTTGTTGCACTGGCACCTTTCATTTTTGTTAAAACTAAAACTTATTGACATGCATCATTGAGAGATTCTTATTCTCTTCATCGTATCTGTTTTCCTGACTGTTCTGCAAAACCGTAGAATCTTATTGTCATTTATCCACTTTCCCATTTTCACTGCTCATTTTCTAGTAGTAGTATTGTAACATTAGACAGCTTAGTCAGCCAGGGCAATTCTTAATACAATGACTGAAAATAATTGTTTGCCATGTAAGAATATAACTAATTGAGTCCTGAAACCACACGCATGAAGACCCTCCTCGAGTTCATTAAACATCCAGTTGTCTTGGATCCAGTTTTTTTCTCTCTTCTTTCCTGTTAGGGATTTTTCATGCTAACAATATTATGACATTTATTTTGTAACAACCCTGAAGTTAAAAGTTGAGGCTGTTCTAATACTTAAATGAAGAGTGTGAACAAGCTAAAGACTTTTCCAGTGAATTTCTTGGCAAAAATTTGGTGAGAAAGCTCTCATTCTTCCATGGCTCGGAATCATCAGTGACTCACTACCAGAACAAATCAGTCCAATAGCAGACGAGCAAGTGCTAACATATCCAGCACTCGTCATGCTGCCGTTCTGCCTCCTCTGATGTTCCTTGCAGACCCTCCCCACCCCCTCTTCTTCATGGCTGTTCTACCTTCAGGGCTTTGCCCCTTTTTTCTTTTCTTTCTCTACTCAGAATAGCCCACTGTGTTTGCATCACTCATGTGACTGTCTTCCTTTGTACATTCTGAGGCAATTTTATGGTTGGACTGCTTCCATTCAGACAGAATTATGGTTTGATTAAAGTGTGTTCATGTCACAGGGAGCGAGGATGCGTTTGTTACGATGGAACAGAGTAATACAGTTTGAGTATAGAGCTGATATGTGGCTGTCTAGCTGCCAAAAGACTTGTATTTAAAATTACCAGCATACTTTAGAGTTCTTATTTGAATCAGGTGACCTTTGAGCTGTGTGTATGTTTCTCCTCAGTAATCCTCATTAAGCTGTTTGCTTTCATCCTCCCTCCAAATTGTATTTTCTTCCTGGCTAGTCCTCATCTGTTGCCAGCTTTGTCAAAGGTCACAACATCATCGGTAACATCACCACAAATCCTGGCTGAACAAAAAATAAATAAAAAATCTGACAACCTGTTACTGTGCCTGCCCGCTTGTCGTCATAACCACCTCTGGCCAATCGTCCTCAGAGGAGGCGTGTCTTCTGTCTGCTGCGTGCCTGCTCTGGATTCCTTGTGAATATTCTGAATGAAACAGCAAGTGAAGCATTTGCCTGCATGCTGTGCTCGGCTACGCGAGTGAGGGGAAATCGGACTTGAGGCTCAGCATAGCGGGAGTCACTCTGTGCCACACCAGGAGTGCCTTTGGGAAGGAGGTGGGGGTTGTTTGCAGAGAGAGGAGGTCAGTCAAGCAGTGGCTGATGGAGGGAGAGCAAGGCAGGAGGAGATAGAAACAACAGTTTTCAGCCTTTATGAATTTTTCATAAGGGAGATCCTCCAACATCACGCTAACTGGATGGACTGAAAGGAGGAGTTGGTGCTGAGGTCTGCATTTGGCAGGCACCGACATGAACTGAGAGACACATAGGGACAAGAACAGGGGGCCAGGGGTGTGTACTTTACAGACAACAGCACCAGTGAAGAGTGGGGAAAAGAGCGGAGTTGAAAAGAGGAATTTTCCTGTATGTCACCCTGCTGCAGAAGCTCCTCCAAAAGGCTCTGAACAGAAGATTTGCAGGAAGGCACAGGGCATGAGCCAAAGAAAAGGAAGAGGTACACACGACTTCTGGCTGGCTAATCCCTAAATCTGTGAACGGGGTAAGGAGGGGAAATAGAAAACAGAGGCAGAGCAATGGAAGAAACAAGATGGTATGGGTGAGCTGCTCTTTCCCTGGATGAATGTCTGTTTGAGGTTGCTTCTAAATTTTTGCAATACTTCAACCTGCTAAGAACTTATTCTGGGCCTGTATAAGGCAAGAGAAATCAGCTTTACATGAGTGGCTGGTGTAGCAACATTTGGACAACATTTGGCAGCATTTGACAGAGGAACAGCAGTCCTGCGATTCAGGATTCAACTCCATCCTGTAAGCATGTCGTCCAACGAGCTGAGCGTTGAGATGGACTTGTGCATCCGGACCTTCAAGGAGCACATGCACCTGGAGCTGGAGCCCCCCAAAATGCCAGGCGTTGTGGGAGGCAAGAGGGGTGCCACATCCCCCAAACTGTCACCGAGAAGCTCCCCACGCCTCTTCCGCAAATTGATGGTGAACAAGAGCATCCGACAGAGACGGCGTTTCACTGTGGCTCATACCTGGTAAGACCTGTGGGTGGTCAAGGGAAAAAATAAAAATATGTGGAGTGGGGTTGAGACATGCATACAAAAAGAGGGATTGGTAGTGGCTGGGAGAGTGTGAGCCGTGTGTAGTAATTAGATGGAGAATTAAAGTGATGAAAGAAAACCTGAAGAAGGGACAGAATGTGGATGAGAAGACAAGAGTAAAGAGACATAATGGGGTTAAACTGGGAGAATAAGAGAGATGGTGAGACAGAGTGTCTGGTTGACAAAAAGTAAAAATGAAGGAAAGCCAGTAAGAACTGGGAGTAGTTTTGACAGGAATTTATTTTAAAGATATGATTAAGGATCTAAGCAGAGATGGGAACAATAAGGAAATGCAAGGAAGGAAAATGTAAGGGCAGAAGATGATGACGATGTTGTAACAGTTTGGAGCCACTCTGTAAAGGATGTCTGAGTGGGGGTCAAAATGATTCATAGGGTGATTTGTCAGTGGGTTAGGTGATTACATAATGTAATAAACCACACTCAGAAGACTCCCCTTTCCACCATTTTGTTGTGGTGTGTCTCCACCCCGTATTTAGGTGAAACCTGTGTATTTGTGTGTGTGTGTGTGTGTGTGTGTGTGGATAAGCCGTTTTGGATATGCAGGGAGTGCTAGGTGTTACACAACCTGGTGGTTCCTAATCTTTTTTGTTCACAACCTCAATAAGGAAATAATGTCTGAGTGACTCAACATGAACCAGTATGGCAAATAGGTTGCAACAAAACAATATGCAAACCATCTCCATTCACTTTCATTTACGCTGAAGCACTGCCTTCTTATTGGTCTCTAACTGAAGACATTTCCAGCCCAACAGAACAAAGTCAGAAACATTATAAATTACATATATATTTATTTTGTAAATTGAATTTTACATACATTTTATTTTCCAGTTCACCATCCCCCAACCAGTCCCTAAATCTACCTCTTCATCTTGCAGTAGTTAGGCACTATAGGGGATGTGAGAAGAGGGTTTGCCATGTTACGCAATGTATAGGATAGAGGCAAGTAAAGCAGCTTGTGTGATGAAACAGAACCAAAGGTGACTCTTTTTATTTAAGGGTTTAATTGGTTGCTTGTATTTAGATGTTTTGTGGAGAATGGGAAGGTGAAAGCCATTATCGTCACAAGGAAGAAATATAGATTCTTAGAAGCACACTACATGCCACTGAGCTGGATTACAAATCTGAGTGATGAGCTGGCTTGTCATGACTTGCATGGGGAGGGCTGGGAAAAGAAATCTGTTGTGGGATATAAGGGAAAGGAAATGAGTCCAGATATTGATCTGCTCCTCTGTGTGGAGCCTACATGTTATGTTGTGTCTGCGATGAAAACAGGAGACTTCTTTTGCCTGCGTTTTTTTAAGCTGTCTGAATCTGGTGGGAGTTGAGCTGGTATGAGAGGGTTGGTCTGGGGGCAGGAAAAAACCAGATACTAGTTTTATTGAGAAATAATTCAAGATGTCCTTTGCCTAATTTGCTGTCATAAATCCACAGAAGACTGAGTCTATCGGGGTTCTTGCTACATCTCTAATAGCCGTTGTGTTAGCCATTAATCACAGGTTCAGCCCATCAACAGCAGAGCTGATAATAGAGTATCTTGTGAAACACAGTTTTATCTGCTTACTTAATATGATGCTCAGAGGGATGGTTACAAATCAATGAACTAAAATAGTAGATTAGATGCAGTAACAAAGTGGGAGTTAAAATAGAAAAAACATCATTAATTTCTGATGGGGAATAAATTTGCTATTAAGATGCCAAAAAAAGAAAGATGGAGTTGGTTTTCAGTTTATGTTGTTTGTTTTTTGTCTTTTTATTCCACTTTTTACAACCCACAATCTTGGACTACAGTTAAAATTTTAGAACTGTGTAATATTTATAATATGTATGTCACTGCTGTTGCTACACAGTCTCAGTGTTTTTTTTTGTCTTAAAGAGACTAAAAAGGCCCCACCCCTAAGTGATTACTTGCCATGCACTCTGTGCCACCTGTGCTAAACCTGGGGGGGGGGGGGGGGGGGGGGGGATTTCAAAAAGGGATAAAAAATTAGTTGTAGGCTTAGTTAAACAGCCTTGTATTATTTATTTATTTAATCAAACAAAAAGTCATTATATAATTGGGTTTCTGTGATTTGTCTTGCCAAATATAACTCTCCATTCATTAGCACATTAAAAAGCACTTTTTTTTAAAAAGTAATTTTCTTAAAATATTAATACTTTTTTAGATTAAACTATTAAATAATTCCATGCTAAAAATAAGTTTCATTTAGATTTTAATGATAGTGGGTTACGTGGAACGGTTTTGGTATTTGTAACATTCTGGTCTAAATCTTCTGCTTTTCCGGTTTTAGTCAGCCTCATAGTGAGATCCAGGTTATTTTTCAGTCAAATATCGTAGTTTATATGCTTTATTTAAAAAAAAAAAAAAAAAAATGTGCTAAGGTGTTATTTGCCATGAAAAAAGCTTTATAGCTCTCTGACCAGTATACCTGTCATCACCAGCACTTAGGAACCAGCTGGTGACGGTACTTTCTGATCTATATTTTTTTAAGGAGTTGGTTAAGACTGATGACGAAGCTGGACTTGGATTCAGGACGATGCATGCCTCCAAGCAGACCATGAAATTACTGTGCAACTAGTATATGTGTTGCAAAGAAAATCTGTTTGCGATCATGTTTGCTCAGAACTTATTTTGATTTTAAGGCCCAAACAAGCAAAGAATTTTATTTGCAAGACTTGTTATCATAGTTTAGTCTTTTCTAGTTTTTAAATCATTTATTCCATATTTGTCTTGGTTTACTTTCAGACAGACTATAGGGTGTGGGGCAGATTGAATTACAATAGTTTAAAATAAAAACCATAATATTCAATATTCTGTTACAATCAAATAATAGTTGTGAAAATACTGTGTAATATAATACATATAAAACACCCTTCCCATGTCCTTTCTGACATGCCTACTGCTTCATGCTGTCCATGGATGCCGTTTACTATCGTTCTCACTCTTGTATTTTGCTAGTTTATAAAGGAGCTATATTATATATATATTGTTTTTCTGAAATGGCAAGATGTCTTAGTTTGCTAAGATACCTCCACATCATCTTGTTATGACATTCCTGTAGTGTTCCTGTAATGATGATAATGACTTGGGCCACCCCAAGCCGCACAGTGGCCATTTTAAAGGACGTTTTAAAGGACATTTTATAAGACATTTTAGAGGACTGGGGTTTTAATATTTTATTATTTTAACCTTTTTACTTTTAAAAAAAAATCTTTTATCTTGTTTTTATTAAACTAGTTTTTATTCAGATTTAGTGTGGTTGACTCTGCTCCCCCTGATTTTTAAAAGAACCAAGGTGGCCGGGAGGACCCTCTTTTACCTGTTTTTATTTTCTTTATTTATTTTGTTTTAACATGCCCCGGCCACCCCTTTTACATTCCTATAATGATGATAATGACTCTGGCTATGTGCCAGGACCAGAAGTTTTGAATAAGTTATTTTTATTATCTAATTTATTTATGCAAAATTTTGACCTTTATTTTGCTACATGGCTCTAAAGCCAACTTGATGCACGCTATCCAGGTTCCTGGTTCAGTCTTTTCATCATGCTTTCTGCCGACAGCTTTGCCTGATATATATTTAGGGATAAATATCCCTATTTCACCATATTTGTGTGAATGAGCCCAAATGAGTTTCCTCATCTGGGCCACAAAAACCTCTTTTTTAAATTCTGATTTTGGTTCAGAAAGATAAAGAGTAGTTTCCACCGTATTCAGACTAACTTTTTCCTGCCTTCCTTCCTCGTAACCTCGTAATTCACACATGCCAAATAGGAAATTCGGCCCTATGTCAGTGTGTTTATCAAGACATCAAGCTTTATCAGCAGTACTAGCTGAGTGATGACAGCATGTATGGCCATTAAGGAAGCATCAACATGGCCCAGTATGCTGTTTCTATACTTTCAGTGACTTTAGGTAAGCCTATGTTATTATTTGTTATGAATTATAGGGCTTATTATGTATTATTAAATTCACTCAGTTGTCTGAGTATAGCATGTTGTTTCTTTAAGGAAACTGTAGATAATAATGCAGCCTGATGACTTAAATATCAACATCCAGGACCAAATCTTTAAGCAGTTAACGTTCACTTCCATGGAGTAAAGTCTGCCCATTTTGGCTCTGGTTAAACTGGTGTGAACGTAGATTAGTTTGCTAAAAAGTAGGGTTGGGCTGGTTAACTGTCTAGTTAATTCTTTGTGGTTTTGGATTGAATTACAGTACATGAATTTTTTATTTTCCAAAATAATTTAATAGGCAGAAACACAGCTGTAACGTGCGTCAGGAACACAAGTTGTGTGTGCCACCTGTAATTTTTAGGGAGACTAACCGGAATCTGTCCCCCTAAATAACCCGAGCAGCAAATGTAAACAGAGATATCAGGAAGCCAGCAGCTAGTCTGGCATCCACTGAGTGTGAGATTTACTCATCAGGTTTGAAGGCTAGATTTTGGAAACATTTTTGTTGTAATGGACACAAGAACAGACAAGACCTGGTCATGGTTTACTCCATATGAAAGCTGTTTAAAGCAGAAATAAAACAATAATAGTAATACTACAAACATGTGACAGCAGCTTCGTTCTCAGCCCAGGTTACAGGAGGAGAAAAAAGCTGCTGGTTGTTGTTCTGAACGACTGCTAACACATTCTTCTGTAGATGCCATGGAAAACTTTTATGGTTTTACAAAAATAAGAGAGTGAACAGAAATTTGTGTGTTGTTTGAACTAATGGACTGAATGGATTAAGCAGTATAAAGATAGCCATCGAGTGAGGGGGGAAAAGACCTCAATAGGGAAAAAAAAGATTGATTGAAAAGCCTGATAATCATTTAATAATCAAATTATAGTCCTGATTATTATTACATTTGAATCATAATCAAATCGTGAGGTAGCTAAGATGGAACACTCCTACTAGATACTGATGGAGTCATGAGACTCTACAACGGAGCCAGTGCTAAAACCAGAACTGTGATTATGTGAAAGCACTGGTGCAGACCTTCCTTCCTCTTCTTCTTCATCTTCTTCATTTGCTTCTGCACATGTTCAGGGTTTTCTTTTTAGATTTTGGTGTATTTTTGTGGCACTGCCGTTTATTGGCCTGGCATTGAAACTGCAGCATTTTCTCTGGGACTGTGTGTGGACTCAACCCTGTTTTGAAAAAGCTTCCACTTCATGAAAATAAAAATTTAACATGCATTTTTTTATTTTATTTTATGAAATCACTTCAGGACATGTGGTTATAATATTTAATATATTAATATAATATAACGGCCAATATAATATTTGTATATATTATATTTGTATATATTATATTTATGTTCTTGTTTCTGATTATTTGTTTTCTTTCTACTATGTGGATTTTTTGATTGTGATTGTTCTCTACAAATTTATATGAATGTGTCTTTTCCCATGATCTAACCCCATAAACACAACAATTTTTTAAAGAAAAAACTTGCATATCCAATTAACTTTGACAACCATCTTTTATTGTAGCATCACTGCTGTGGGTAAGTGTCTGGTGACCTGCTGACCTCCTGGGACTCGGACAATGACTCCTCTGTTTGAGTTGTGGAGCTCTTCCTCCATTCCTTTTCTTTGTTTCTGTCTTTTAAGCCCTCTTTATCCATCTCTGTGTCTCTTAAATTTCACTCTTTTTGTCTGTGTCTTTCTTTGTATGACTTCCTCTCATGCTGTTGTCTGCTCCTCTTCTTTATTGTCTTTCCATGTCTCTCTGCTTAATTTGTAGGCGCCGCTCTCCTTTTCTGTTAGTCTTTCTGCCAGTCTCCCTTTTGCACTCCACAGAACCACACGATATAAATGTTTGATGACTGGCTGAGGGATGAGACCGCCTTGTTTTCCACTCTCACAAAAAGCACATTAAGGAGAGAAAGGGAGATAAGGGTGGAATAAGGAACTGTCATGGGAATAGGACAACAGGAGGAGACATAAAAATGCAAACAAAGATGGAAAAGAAATCCCTTTCCCTCAACAAAACTTTATCTGTGCGATTGAAAAAATGTTTACATTTAGCATTACTGCTTGACATGAGAAACCCAACTAAATATCATCACACCTACAGATCTGGATTCTAGCTGTAGATGAAACAGTTTACTTACTGAAGTTGAGCTTGGCCTTTTTCTGATGGCTTCAGGTGGAAAACAAGCTGAAAAATAACGGAGTGGAGGCTGGGAATGCTATATGGTGTGTGTGTGTGTGTGTGTGTGTGTGTGTGTGTGTGTGTGTGTGTGTGTGTGTGTGTGTGTGTGTAAAGAGAAAGATGGATTAGTGATAAAAGAAACAAAAAAAGACGCCTCATTTACCACAGCTGCATCAGCCTCAGCTCTCCACATTGGGTTATTTACCTTAGCTTAAATGTCAACCTAAATATCCATCTTGCTGCACTATTCTATCCAGCACTCTGTCTGCTATTGATTTGTTTCTTTCTCTACTTGCCTACGTGACTCACCCAAAATCATCTTTATGTGAACGTCAGCGAAGGCTTGACGTGATTATTGTTACTGCTGCTGCTAGTCTGTTTACGCCAACTGCTCACTTGAGTAAGAGACAGAGAGACAGATGGGAAGACAAAAGATAGGGCACTTCATTACAGAGCAAATGGCTCTGAAACCAAATTAAAACATTATGATAAATTATATTAAGGAATCCAAGTAATTTTACTTTGTAGAATTAGTAAGACACTGATACATTTCCGTGAACAGTGTTTTCTGCACTACAAACGATTAGTTGATTGGTTTATGCATGATATCCTGCAGCCCAGCGGAACTGTTGGTCACTGCGTCACATATGACCCACAGCTGGTGTGTACTTTTTGTAATTGCAGGATAAAATAAATATGATGTTATGGTGCTCTGAAGAAAATGAAGTCTTATACCATTGCACAGTTTTGACTGACAGAAACATGTCATAGCCAAGACCTCTTCATAGTGCATTATGTGGTGGAAGCAACACAAAAACAAACCAGGTTTTCCACCATTGTTTTGGTTACCAAAGAGACAAGAGAATTACGCCAAATCATGCCTAAGCAATAATAACCCTAAACTTTGTATTTGAATATAGGTTCTAGAGGAAATGCCCAGCAGGAGCTGCTTGTTTTCTGGAAGGAGATGTTACAACTGATTAACATATCAGTTTTGACTTTTTATGCACTATCGTTACTTTTTTTGGCCAATACATATAAGTAGAACCACGTAGTTAGATAAGCAGCATGATTACCGTATTTTCACGACCATAAGGCGCACCGCACCAAAAGGCGCAGTCTCAGTTATGTGCTCCTTTTCTGTATTTAACACATACACAAGGCGCACCTGACCATTGGGCGCGGGTTTTATGTACCGGTACAATCCACGCCCACACTCCCCCCTTTAACATTCTCAATGCACACAAGCATACAAGTATGCCTTTGTAAAAATAGAGTGGGAGCAAAACTGAGTTTGGTTGGGCTTTATTTAAGTATTGATTACAAAGTTGTTGTTTTTTTTACCGGTAATCGTCATTAGTCAAACCCATCAAAGTCCTCATCCTCTGTTTCGGAGTTGAACAGCTGCGCTAAATCTCCAGCAAACATGTGAGGTTCACTTTCTTCAATGTCAGAGTCACTTTCCGTGCCGTGCGGCTCCTCGGAAATGATGCCGGCTTTTGCGAAAGCGCGGACAACAGTACCAGCAGACACGTTAGCCCAAGCATCTACAATCCATTCGCATATTGTGGCGTAACTCGCCCGGCGCTGCCTTCCACTCTTAGTGAAACTGTGATCTCCATCGGTCATCCATCGCTTCCACGCCGCTCGCAGCCTTACTTTGAACGGCCGGTTCACACCGATGTCCAGCGGTTGTAGTTCGATTCATTAATATTAAATTCTCTCTCGGCTGCTCGATTTCCATGTTGCTTGGCATAGTTGATGGCCTTCAGCTTAAATTGTGCTTCATAAGCGTGTCTTTTAGCCATGTTTAGGGTTGTTAGAAAAAGGTGTTCTGCATAACGCACATACCTGTTCTTTTATATGCGATCAACGCCCACACTTCACCCTTTAACGTTCTCATGGTGTTCTCTACTACGTCCGATTACAACAACAAAAACAACAACAACACGCACACAAAGGGCGCACTGCACGATAGGGCGCGCCGCACATTTTGAAGAAAATCTAAGACTTTTATGTGCGCCTTATGGTCGTGAAAATACGGTACTACTGCTTCAGGAGGCTGAGAGTGTTGTTATTGTTGAGTAAAGATGGGCCAGGAAGATTGCATTGCACAACAGCTAAATTGTTGCCACATATTGTGGGAGTCGTCGTTTAACTAGATGGATGCGGCTCCTGCAGCAGACAAGCAGGAACCACAGATATCAGACTATCTTTACTGTAACGTCTGAAGAGGAAAAAGAAAACAAAATGAATATTTGTAATTTGACCATAAATGAACAGAAGGAAAAAATTCCTACCTCACATGTGGCTGCCACAAAATTAGCCGTTATTCAGATGGTCGCATTTTCAAATATTTTTGAATTTCCTTATATTAAACATAGTTTGAAAGCTTTTTTTTTCCCCCCAAAGGCTGCTCACATCTTGTCTGCATCATGTAATTTTCACTACTTACACTCACCTTTAGGGTGCGTTCACATCAGGATAGTCCAGTAGACTGGGTCCGATTGGGGGTGTAGGGAGTGTATGCATTCAGACCAAGATTGCATTACCGGTGCACTTTGGTCAACCGTGCCAGACCTTTACAATAATATATCCCCATTCCCACCAAAGGTGGTGCTGCACTAGTATTTAGCAGAAGAGAGGACAAGACCCATGTGAAGAAGAAAAGTTAAACATGAAGCACGAAACTGTCGCTGTTCTGTTTTTTTTTTTATTTTGTTTTTTTAATTTTGTTTTATGTAAGTATACTGGAGAAATACACTGCAAATATGACCGCAGTATGAACAAGGCAGGGAGCTCTTAACATGATCGCTATGTATGTACCCACAATGCAATGCTACCTCAAATGCAGAAGGTAACTTTTTAAAAAAAAAAAACCAAAAACGTCCCCTTCCTGTATTTGGTCCGTTTGAAATAGACTGAGACCTGCATTTGTAGGTAAGTAAGTAAGTAAGTAAATTTTATTTATATAGAACCTTTCACAGACAGAAGTCACTAAGTGCTTCACAAAAAAGCAAAATACAAAAATAAAATACATATAAAAAGATACAACAAAACACTGTATATAAAAATAGACACAGAAACTGCTGGTCGTAACACCCCTAATCTACACAGCGAACGTAGGGAGGGTGGAAGATCATTCCAGAGCCTCGGCGCAACAACCTGAAAAGATCAGTCTCCTCGGGTCCTAAAACGAGAACGAGGGACCATGAGTAAGTTTTGATCCAACGATCTCAACCTCCGCATGGGGGTATATGGACACAACAAGTCTCTTAAGTAGGAAGGGGCCTGGCCATGCAAGGCTCTAAAAGTGAGCACCAGGATTTTGAAATTCACACGAAAAGAGACAGGGAGCCAATGGAGAGTTTTCAGAATTGGCGTGATATGAGCCCTTCGGTTGCATCGAGTCAGCAACCGCGCAGCAGAATTTTGGACCTGCTGCAGACGAGACAACTCTTTTTTGTTTAGACAAGAAAACAAACCGTTACAATAGTCTAAACGAGAAGACACAAAGGCGTGGATAATCATCTCGAGCTCACCTTTGGATACCATTGTTCTAAGTTTAGAGATTTTCCTCAGCTGAAAGAAACAATTTCGAGTGAGCTGCTTTGAGTGATGCTGTAATGACATTTCCTTGTCAAAAATTACTCCAAGATTTCTGAGACTTGACTTACAAGACAAGCTGTGAACACTCAAATACTGTTTGATCCCTGGAATAGCTTCATCAGGGGCGATCAACAACACCTCAGTTTTTTCTGAATTAAGTTGAAGGGAATTTGCGCCAAGCCATTGTTTAATTTGCACTAGACAGTTCATTAAAGAGTTCAGTTTCTGAATCTCCGAAGCCTTAAAAGAACAGTACAGTTGAATGTCATCAGCAAATAAATGGTAGGAAACATCATCAAACTCCTGAATAATCTTTCCTAAAGGGAGGACATAGAGCAAAAACAAAATTGGACCCAAAACAGAGCCCTGTGGTACTCCACACAGAAGATCAGCAGAGTCAGATAGAATATGGTTAGCTGAGACACTAAAACTCCTTTCTGATAAATAAGATGAGAACCATGCTAGGACAGAGCCAGACAGTCCGACCAAGTCATGTAGTCTTGTTAGCAAAATCTGATGATCGACAGTATCAAATGCCGAGGAGAGATCTAACAAGACAAGTACCGTGCATTTCCCAGAATCTGCAGACATCATAATGTCACTAGACACTTTCAGCAGTGCAGTTTCCGTTGAATGATGTTTGCGGAAACCAGACTGGAAAGTGTCAAAAATGTCATATTTTTGCAAGAAATGTGTAGGTGGACCGAGTCCGCTTCTTTGGTCCAAATCCGAATTTGTTTGGCGCGTTCACAGCTCCCCAAACGAAGTGAACTTTTCGAGCAAACGGACAGGATTTGAATCGAAAGGGCTGATGTGAATGTGCCCTTAAGAGACTAGTACAAGGTTCTGACTTGGTTGATCAAGAAGTGACTGATTCTTTGGCCCCATTTCATTCTTAATATTCTCAGACAAAATTGCCATTTCTAATCCAGTCATGGGGTAAAAGCTGCTTTGTGCACATTCACTTCAGGTGTTGAGATGCTTTTGTGTCATAGATGAGGAAATTATGTATAATGGTTCTATGTGGCAATGGCGGTCTCATGGTTGAAGGTTTGGTGTAACCAAGAAACCAAGAAATGGAACTAAAAAAAACATTTAAAGAGACAATATGTTAAAGTCAGATAAGTAGCTTATAATTATTTAAAACGACTTTTTTGTTATTCTAAACCGATAAGTGGACGCTGGTCAAATATATGAAACTTTTAGGTCTTTACTTTGAACTATCATATGTCATCAAAGTTCTGATTGGCTTTTCCAGCCACATAAGAGAGGGACGGCCACACCAGACCTTTTGAGTCACTGATGAATTTGGTGATGTGGGCGGTGATTCAGAGGTCTGGAAGCAGTGTTCTTCATCCTCTGCCTCCTCCTCATTTGCTCACGCCACATGACTCGGTTCAGCACTTCCATCTCTCGCTCCCATCTCCTGTACTAAACCAGCCGAGCAGAACGTTAACTATTACGGATGAGTGAAGGAGTATGAACATTCAGAGTTGTGTGTGTGTATGTGTCCCTGTGCATGTTAACATATCTGTATGCCATTAACTTGGCCAATACTAGGTATTAAGAGATTAACATTATGGTTGACGGCTCGCTCTCGTTTTACACGTTGAGATGACACACATGATTTATTCTGCTCTCAGAATGCTCTTCTTTATTGCATGATTTCATTGGTTTTCCAGCTGTAGATTTCCATCATAAGTTGCTGTATCCACTTAGCAAATCAAGAAGGAATTTCTCATCGAAAACATGAGAGATTTACAAGAAACAGCCTGTTAATGTTGGTAACTCAAAAGCTTGATTATCTGAAGATCTGTTAGTCTTCTTGTACCTGAAGATCCGTTAGTCTTCTTGTACCTGAAGATCCGTTAGTCTTCTTGTACCTGAAGATCCGTTTGTCTTCTTGTACCTGAAGATCCGTTAGTCTTCTTGCCCTGGTGTTTTGCTGTAAAGACCATTGTCCACTGCCTTCAGTCAGCATTTAATTGATGAACTGTATGGTGTTTTCTGACCCTTTTTTCTGTATAATTGGGTTGTGATGTGAAAAAGCAGAAGCTTTCTCTTTGTATATTTGATAAATATCTAACGTTGTATTGTTGCTTTTTATGTAAAGCTTAAAGCCATTTTAAAATGAACATAGATTATAATTGTGCTTCGAGGCGATTGTATGTTTAATTAAAAAAAAAAAAAAAAAAAGGCAATAACAGACATTTGCAAGTTAATCTTTAGTTTCACATCTGCTTTAACATCATAAAAAAAATCTGAATTTTAAAACAAGTTTTCTTTGAATTATCTAAACATTTATTAGTTCATTTTCTTAACCGCTTAGTCCAATTCAGAGTTACAGGGAAGCTGGAGCCTATCCCAGTAGTCATTGGGCGAGAGGCAGGGTATAGGCTGCTAGTTCTTCATTGATTATCAAAACATAAATAGCAATATTTTCCCTACCATTTGCATTCCTGTTATTACTCCTAGACCTATTTATGACCTAATTAGGTAATACCTATAAATTATATAAATTATTCTACATTTCTCCTACTTCAGCAGGCTTTTAATAGATTATGTGGGTCATAGGTTTAAAAGTTATTGATTGTGGCAGCTTAAAAAGCGGGACAAGAGGAGAAAATTGAGACAAATAGTGTTGCAGTTTCAGTAGAATTTCATGAAGAAGAATGCTCTTGATCATAAGTTTAAATTTCTATTTGTGAGTAGCATGGATACAGCAAAATGTTCTTCCTGTTTCTATAAAGCATATTTATTTAGTAAAAACACTTATGACTGTTTCAGGATAATTTAATCCTCTTAAAAAATATAAAATAATAGGCGGACTGAACTGGGTGTGGAAGAGTGATTTCTACATCAGGAGTACGAGGCTGCATGAATCAGCATTTATTCTACGGCTGCGGATGCTTGTGGGGTAACTGAAAACCATGTTGCGTTTTGTGCTGGCATTCAGGAGACATCGGAAAACCTATTTGTCTTCATTATATGCCAAGCTCATTCCCTCTTCTCCTTGTTTCTGCAGCTGCGTGCCCCCAGCTATCCTGCCATTTGGTTTGCAATGATGTGACATTTGTAATAAAATTTTGGATAGTAATTAGAATAGGTGACATTTTCAGTTACTTGAATTTTTTTTTTTTTATTTTGAGAACAAATAACTGAAACTGCTTTAGAAAATAGGAATGAGTTTAGGAATGAGTGTGAGCGTGAGTGGTTGTTTGTCTCTCTGTGTGGCCCTGCGATGGACTGGCGAGCTGTCCAGGGTGTACCCTGCCTGTCGCCCAAAGCCAGCTGGGATAGGCTCCAGCTTCCCCGCGACCCTGAATTGGATTGAGCGGTTCAGAAAATGAATGAATGCTTTAGAAAATGCTGAGATGTGAGTACAAGGAATATAGCCTTTGTCATGTTTATTGTTCTAAAACCTAAAACTGTTTTATAGACTTGAAATTATTATAATAATATCATTAGTGTTATTTGATTTGATTTATTTTAATTTTACTTTGTTCTTTTTATCTATATTAACATGAAATTCTCCGCACTTGGAATGCAAAGGCATTTCACAGGTTTCTATGTTGTGTGTGTGGGGGGGTGTACATCTATGCATACAGTGCAAAGTCGTGCAGCTACAACTGTGAATTCTGTCATTAACATATTACTCACAGAGGGATTAGACAAGCATCAGCACTTTTATGACATGCTCATACTACTTGGCCTAAGTGTCTCATGCTTGGAGAAGGTACTATCATCACTGTACTTGCAATTGCACACATGATTATGAAGTACTAGCTAAATATTCTTTTTACACCATTCAGAAGAGCATAAACATTCATTAATAACAGAAGCTCAGTTCGCATCAGCTGAGGTAATGGCGCATTTTTATAATGCCTCGTCCTCCTCCCGTCTGCTATAAGACGCCATTACTCACTACTTGATTCCTGTCTACCTCATTGACTGAAAGTTATGACAGGGTCCTATTTATTTTTTCAACTGGCAACAATTTGCAACAATGGCTTTATTTTATCAAAAAAATGCAGGCTTGCAGCACCGGAAACCCAAGGCTGCTATTGCAGAAATTATTTGGTTGTTTTAGCTGAGCATGAGCTTAGAGTAGCTACAACTGGGGAAAGCAAAGTGAAGCAACATCATCTGAAGTACAGTTATTGATTGCATTAAGTATTGTAATGTTTTTTAACATGGTCATTAAACTGTTAACTAAATTGTCTAAAAATACAAGGTGTCTGATATGTTGTTTCTGATGTTTATCCAACCATTAATAAAACACAGTCATTAAGGTTCATGTCATGAACCTGAGTGAATTCTTGGTTTTTGTTAATTGGAAGAACACAAATGTTCAAATCCAGTTCAAAAAAGAAAACTGTGCCTGCTAAACGCCATCAAATGATGTCTCACAGTTGCAGCCATGTGAAAATGGCAGATGTTTATGTAATGGCTGAACATGTCGATCTAAAAATGGTTTAAAAAAAAAAATCTTACCTTGAAATATTAATGTCTAAATCTTGCAGATGAATTTTTCAAAGCTACTGACGTGACTTAGTCAGATATTCTTTAGCCAAGGGAAATGATAGCACAGTGCTATGATTAATAAAGGCCATCAGCCAAGCAGGCATCTCTGACTTTTGACAACGTGTACAATCTCACACCTAAAAGCCTAAAATCCTACCAATTAAATTAAAACGGTCAATCAGATTATATAAGTTTTGTGTGCAATCTTAAAAAAAAGTGGTTTAAATTTCCACAAAGTTCATCAGACCAGATGGGAAATGGTGTCTGACAGTCTGGCTCTGAGGCACCCAGTCTGATTCATCATCATCTGGTACAATAAGATTCTCTGTGCAGATTTCTGACAAACATGCCATTTTTTTTCTTTTTTTTTTTTTGTCAGCACACTCACAAAGTGTCACAATTTCATCATCATCTTTACCTTGCTTTTTGTCTGTACGGTCATTATCACCATGTTCCCTCCAGCCTCCAGTGTTTTTATATGCAGGAGGACTGTATGTACATCAGACTTGATGCATGTACACTATGTCCATCTTTGTCTATGATTTCAGTGTTTGGTTGGATGCGTGTGTGTGTGTGTGTGTGTGTGTATAAACATGCCCTGTCTCCTCCACTCATTGTCCACCCTAGCCCATGGGGAAGCCACCACCCACACACACTCTGATATGCAGTGTGAGACGCATTGTGTATGTGTGTGTTCAAGCTTCTCTTTTGGGGACAAAAAGCAATTCCACAATATAAATTCTTAAATGTAAGTATAAAGTTAGCTTTGGATAGGATTAGGTAACATAGGAAGTAAGTCAGAGCAGCTTCTTTTAAACTGATGTGTTTGACAGTGCATGAGTGTTAATGTGTACAATAATGTAAATCAGTGGAGAGATTCAATAGTTTATTACTAGCTCATGTTAAAGATTAAAATCATTTGTATGTATAGTTTCTATGGTCCTTCTATAATTTTTTATGCAGCATAAAGTTTATTGTCTTTAAATGTTGTCAGATCCAGTTTAAAGACACTGAAGCAGCGTGGTGTGCTATATAAATGCAAGTGTCCTGCTATCCAGTGGGGTTTTTCAGGTCTTGAATTTGTGTTTGTGCATCATTAAGTTTTGACACAAATTTCTGATAACTGTGCAGCTTTTTTGAAAATGTTTGTTTGTTAATGATGCTGGTTCCCTGAGCAGGTTCACAAAATGAGGAAAAGAAAATGAATGCTGAACACATGCTAGATTAAGAATCTGAATTTGACAGAAATGGAGTTTGTGCTTGTTGTTGCCTTGTCACAGCAGTGAACCAGCAAAAAACACTTTATACTCTATTTATACCGAATCTGACAGTTTTCCAGCCTTACTTACAGAGGCTGGCTGCAAGATGTCCCATTTGATACAGCGCACAATCACTCAGTTGTTGCATGGGGGGGTCATAAACACCAATGTATGTTATGCGGGGTTTGGGAGTTGGGGGGGGGGGTCGTAGCTCAAAAAGCAAAAAGTATGAGAACCGCAGATCTAGATTAGACTTTTCTGTTGTTTACATGTTAAGTTATTCTTGAGTGTTTAAGATATAAAAGGGCTCTGAAAACGCTGAACAAATCAAAATATATTTCAGCAAGACTTTCTCTCTTTTCTCATTTTCTACCACAAGCCTTCTTTATTGACAAGAACCTGTGCTACAGTCTTTCAGTGCAGCTGTGGTAAATTAGAGCAGCGTGTCATTTGTTGTCTCTGGTCTTTCCGCAGTTTTCTGAATTGCTTTAATTGTTCTTGCGAAGGCCTGAGATGGACCAACAAGTGATGGTTGTTACACTTACTACCTATTAGCAGGTGCTAGTATAGTGTTTCTTTTGTGTCCCTCAGATTTGGTTTTTGGTTTTATCTTTTTATTGTTTTCTGTGTTGTTAATCAAAAAAATAACTACCTTGCATAAGTTGTGTTGCCAATCCCTTTTCTCAAGTTGAGCTGGAGTTTTCACACTCAAGCTTGGTGATCATCAAACTCATGAAACAAGTGTTTATCCTCAAAGCAAATGTTATTTAACTACTGTAAGCAGCTTTCTGCTTTCTTTGTCCTGCTCAGTTTGTCTGCTTTTTGCACCAGTCCAGTATTTGTCAGATAAGACAAACAGGATGGTCGAGCATTTGGGATAGCTATCTGGCAGACAGCCTGTTGGTGTGTTTGCCCTATTTACAGCAGCCTTGTGTGTGTGGGTGTGTGTGTGTATGTGTGTGTGTGTGTGTGTGTGTGTAACTCTCCATCACCTCCATGCTTAGTGTCTCCTTCAGCTTATGAACCTCGGTCCAACACAACAGATTCAAGAGCTTGAAACTAATTTGTGTCTGATTGCTCTTTTTGCTGTTTTGTGTCTGTGCTTTAAATAACAGAGCCCCCGAGGTCACAGAGTGCCATGTAGTCAGTGTTTATCCACACTGAGATGTTGGCAGTGAAATACTGGCGCCACACTCTCATCCAAAATCACTCTCTCCCTCTCGCCTTTGTTTCCCCTTTCTTCATTTGCAGACAAGTTCACACAGTGCATAAGTAGGTACCCATGGGTGTGTTGATTTTTTTGCCAAATCACCCATGACTACTCAAATTTGCACGTCTCCCACTTAACATTGACCCATGTGAAGCTTTTGTGTCTCTGGAGATGTTTGCCTTTAAATTGTTTTCTAAAACAGAGCTTAGAGTCTTTTCTTGGCTTCCAGGGGCCAAAAGCTCCTCACATACTAACAAGCTAACAAGCTAATTTTAAAACAACTCAAAGTATTTTAAAGACTTCTTAAATCTTTCTTTGATCTTAGAAGGTTTAATCCATCATGAAGAGTTATTATTTCACCAAGATGTGCTATGTGTAACATTTTTAACTTCTCTCTCAAGCAATTTTCCACCTGCCTTCCCTCCTCCATGCTTCATCATGTCTGTCCCCATGATTAAGACTTCTTTTGCCCTCAGTCCTCCTCTGTTCATTATCCCAGCTCTCCAGCAGTGCCTGTTTAGTTAGTGTCACATTGATTTATCCACACAAACTGTGAAAGGCCTTTTTCATATACTGCACACATTTCCTTAATGACCCTGCTGCCCTCCCAACCAGAGAGCAAGTATCTGCAACAGAAAAAACTGACTGCTGGCTCATAGTCTTATTCAGTCCCAGGAAAAGGTTTATCACTAAACACACCTTTTCTTTCATGGTGATGTGAAGTTTGTTTTTAGGAAATCTTTCATTGTCATCCTTTTATTTTTAATCAGATAGAATTTTGAGTCCCTATGACAGGCTTTCACCAGTGGAAAAAGTGGAAAGTTTCTGCTCAGGCCAGCAAATCTGACCAATCAGAGGCACAGGAGGGAGTTACTTCTGGAGCTTCTGCTTTTACAGCAGCCATAAATATGCAGGGCCAAATAGCCATGACCAGGAAGGTGGTTTCAGTGTTGTGGCCAATGGGTGCAAATCACCAAACACTGGACATACGCACTCTCAAACTAATACTGGTACACCTGAATTGCACGAGCCTCAGGAGAAAACTTTGCTAATCATATACAATTATTTAAATAAATAAGCTTTAATATATTACATCTGTTTGACCTTTCTATAGTTGTAGTGATTCCAGCCTGGCTCTCCCAGTCTGTGGGTAAATTTATCTTTTACTTTGATGCATGGCAGCAGTTCATATTCACAGATCTGGTTCATTGTAAGTACAATCTAGGTAGACATAAGGTTGAACTCGTACAATCAACCTAGATCTTTCTTAATTAATTGATGCTATTTGAATCTTTTGGAAAAAGATGAACATCACATTTAAAATGTTCAGCAGTGTCGTGTGTACTTATTTCTGTGTGTATTTAAAAGCAGCATTAAGTAGATTGAAGCTTAAAAGTGCTATTTTTTTGGCATCATAAAGATGCCATAAAGATGTTTATAACTTATAGGCTAATTTATAAGACCAGTAAGATCATATTTTCCAGGTGTTCCTGTATTTAAGCAGAAGTATTAAGTATTAAGATTTTTCTGAATATTTAGCTTTTTAAAGATTTTATTCCTGATATACTCTATAAAACTGGCACATGTCCTCATCTTGTTCCCAGCCATCTCTTAGGGAGTAACCTTAGTTATATCTCACTGTAGGCCTGTTGATAATTAGGCCACCACCTGGCTGCACTTAGTTTGCATTTCTGGCTACCGTAGTTCTCCGCTGGTTGGGAACATCATAACTCAGCTGCATGTGGGAGAGACTTCATATAGAAAAATTCCAGCCAGGAGAAGGAAACACAAAGATACAGTCATATATGTATAGTAACACACTTGTATAGAGTTGTAAGTGGTAACAAACTCATATAGAGATGCACTCTACACAGAGACAAGCACACTTGCTAACACACATAAAGATTGTACACAAAGATTGATGGTTGTGAGGTAGATATATAGGTTAGGAGCACTGGAAACACACACACACACTCTCACACACCACCATTATTTTAAGTGGTGTGAAAAATGGCTGGCGGGAATAATATTTAACAACATGCAGCCCTGAAACTCATGTTGAAAATATGACCTTATGTGGATTTGCAGCGAAGACCAGATGCTTTGTGTCCCACCCCAGCGTGTATTTCTTTACAGAGTGGATTGAGCACATTAAAGTTACAAAACTTGCCTTGTTTTGGGATGAACCTACCCATTCATTTTATAAGGTAGATTGATCCAAACATTAACTTGTACTGTATCATAGAAACAGGCATATTTGTACTAAGTTATTAAAAAAACTTAGTGATTTAACTTGCACACAATTGAATTTCTTAAATTTGACAGCAGAAACAATTAATTCAGCTGCATTAGTATAATGTAAAATAATTATGTTAACTTTTAGTAAAACATTTCCAATCTAAGTGTAAGAAAAAATAAATGATAGTAGCTGGATATCTGTTGGTGGCCGTTATTGCTGAATATTTCATAGGAGGATATGCAATATGACAGCTGACAAATCCTGCGAGAGTCGTCTTATAGTCTTATAACAATCTAAAGTACATTCCTTATACTTCATGTTTCTCCACAGCTTATAAAAGCAGCATTGGGGGACTTAATATATTATTGTGGCAGTAAAGCCCAGCTTATAGTCTATTTTTCTTGCTTTGTAGATGGATTTAACTGTAAAGGGAATCAAAATCTTCCCTTTTTATGTTTTTTTTTTTGCAACTTCTCCCATCTCTGTGCAACTGTTCCTGCGTTCTTCTTTTATCTTCTTCTTTGTCATCTTGCTCGCCTTGAGACCCCATTATCTCATTGTCTGTGAGTCTTCTAGGAATCCTCCCACCCTCCGTGTTCCTGTTCTCATATGAAACCTCTCAGGTTTATTTCAGGAGGCAGCAAGCTCAGATCCACTGAGCCTGGTATTTGAAGGTCAGTCGCGCAGAACCGTGGTGGGGCCATGAGTTAGTGATCAGACTGCAGAGCTTAAACACAATTATGCTGACACAGTGATGTACCCTGACAACGAAAAAACAATATTTGTATAATGAATGGTAAAATAAAACATCACAGACCACATCTCTCTGACTCGATCCCTCCATTCTTCTGAACGATAATTTTTCTGTACAACATCATATAAATAATTTCAGCTTGGTCTCTTGTGTTTTGTGAGCTAACAAAAAGCAAAAATGAACTTGTTTGTGCCATCATCAGTCGTCGTTCCATTGTGACCAGCCTTTGCTGGTAATAAGAAATATTGCTTTGAAAACAAACAAGACTTTTTGTGCGACGTTAAAAGAACTTTTCAGATGTCACATATTTAATTAATTCTAAGCTTCAGAATAACAAAACAGTCTCTTTTTTCCAGTACATACTGTGCCTAAACGGCTGCTTAACAATGAAAATGTTGACAGAATGCCATTGGTCTTTTGTCATTAGTCTTGTATAAGCTCTGGGTTGTTTATTTTTCTTTTATTCCCCGACTCACATGCAGTAGAGAATCTCAGAATCTCTAGATCTACTGCTTGCTGTTGTATCAAACAACAAAACAGATAAATAGATTGGGGACAGCTGTTCTGATGAGTTGCACACCTTAGTTTTGTCTTCTAACCTACCGCTGTCAGTCTAGGTTTTCTGTCAGTATCGTGTGACATCCTGTCATTTTCTCACAAAGTAACAGACTGTTCTGAACTTACTCAATCCACTGGCATCAATAAAGTGGCAGCTATGAGGATGATGTGGCACATCCTGGCTCTGTGTGTACCTGTAATTCAAGGAGGATTATGCCAAAAGCTGTCAGATTTATAAATGCTGAGCTTTGGCTTTCATTTTGAGTCCTACTTATCAACCCCTAGTCCTTGAATTCAGATTGTGTTGTGGCTTTACTGCATGTAACTAATAGGACAAGGCTTTAGCTGTTAAATAATATTCCTGGAGAAATTTTAAAAAAAAAGGGAGACATTTCTTCCAGGAAAATAATCTTGTGTAACGACAGTCAACTGTAGCATAAAAATGGGAAATTAGATTAAAAAACAAAAAAGGCCGCCTTTTCTTTTTAAAAAAGGTCCCAGAGTTACCTGGAGGATCTGTTTTGGGCTTTTCCTGTACGCTTTTATGTTTTCTTTTTGAATAAATTCTAAAAATAACACAGTAGTTGTGAGACAAAGCTCCATTACCAACTGTGGCTAACAAGGATGCTCATGTGTGTCAGCATCGCTGTATCCTTGTATGATTAAGCCTTTGTGTGCTTGTGTATTCAGACACTGATCCAAGGCATTATGTTAGATTTACTTTGCCATAACTGACTGGGATAATTAAATCCTTTCCCACTCATTTTCCTCTCCTCTCTTCTTATTCCTTGTGATACTCCTCCTCCGCTCTTGTCCATTTGTGTTATACCCATTGCTCCCTTTTCTCCTTACTCCACTACTTGCAGATGACTCCCTTCTCATCCTCGGTTACTCGTGTCACATGCATCATAGAGGTGTTCTTATTAGTTTTCATTGGTTTAAAGTCAAAATGAAGCCTTTTATTTTTCTTTGTGATGTATGAACCATCCGTTATTTACTGTACCTGTCCTCGCAAAGATGTTACTAATTGCCTGCTTAAAAACAAATCAGAAACACAAAGAAATCCTCATGCATCCTACTCATACAAATAGCTGCTAGTCATGTGCTTTTAGAGAATTTTTGACTAAAAAAACTATTTTCTGTGTCTCCTTCCTGTGTGCAAAAACTGCAAACAGTTGCACAAATGCACTAAAGACACACAATGCAAAAAATGAATTCTTAACTTGAAATAAAATCCAGGAGGTTAAATAAGAAGATTTGGGAGGAAATCTCTCATTTCCGCTGCCCGCTGGCTTCTCGTTTCCAGAACTCTCCAGTAAAGACTGACTGGCACTTTTAAATACATTACTTGCCACTTCTTTGCTGTAAAAGATTTCATGTAATCTCCCACTTCTTTGCTCTTTTCCCCTCGACTTTCCTCCTCCAGCTCTCTTGGCAACAATGGGCTCTTTTCACAGCACCACTTTTTTCTCCCATCCGTCAGTTCAACACATTTGCTCAATCTGTTCATCGACTTCTTGTCCAGCATGCTGCCTAATAACAGTTATCTTAATTGAAATCAGTGGAGACCTATAGCACTGGTTGTGGCCTAGGGGGCCTGGGTGGTGGATCCATCCTGCTCCTCTGCTATTTTTAAGTCCTTGTTTACGTTCCGGTGAGTGTGATGGCTCAAAGATAAACTTGAGTTGCACAAAGCCCTGATAATTGCCATTATGATCAATTAGGCTAGTTGCTTTCTGGCCTCGCTTTTCTTTCCTTTTTCTTTTGTCTTTTTTTTGGGTGGTATTGGGGGGGGGGGGGGGTGTATAAACTCTGTTTTTATTGTGTTTGGTAGTTGACAGAAGAGACGGACAGGAAAGATGGGAGGAGGTGTGATGACATGTGATAAAGGTTGCATGCCAGATTGGCGAGTACACAGTATGTGCCTGAGTCATCTGAGCTGCCACGACACCATCAAACCTCACGGTTTATAGCACTTGTTCCAGCTCCAAGAAGAAGTTGTTCTTGCAGGATACAGGCAGCTTTGTAGCAAGTTTCCTGTTACAGCCACTCTTAGTTTTTCTCTCTCCTGGTAAAGGACATGTTGCAGTAATCCTGATATAAATTCCCTTTGAAAAGCATGGTTTGATTTAGTGTTTTACTGTCTCAAAAATATATGTTTTCACTGCAAATATCTATAATGATCAGACGTGTCCAAAGGGCTTTTTTTCCTATTCATTATCACATGAATAGGGTTTGTATATTAAGCATAACATGGCTACACACACTGTGTAAATACATTTAGTTTTTTAAATGCATTTACATTTCAAATAATGCTACTGGGTCTTCCCAGAGCTTGTGATGGGGCTTGTAGGCAGATCAGCACCTTCTGATCTGCGCTCATAGCTCTCTCCTGGAAAACAAGCTCCTCTCAGGTGAAGGAGTCCATCTCAGTCAGTCTGCATGCCCACCCTCACCTGTCGCTTTAAACTCTAAATAAAGACCAAATGGACAAGACTGAATAATGATGAAACCAAGTCCAAGACACTGAAATGAGATATCTTTATGTGATGGTTGATGTTAACGGTCATTTGTTTGTAAATCAGGGCTGAACTCAGAGTAGACATGCTGCTTCTCCACATTGAAGGGGCCAGTTTAGGTAGCTGGGCTTCTGATTAAGTTTACTGGTCTCCAACCCTGTTGTGATTCATCGGCCATAGTAAGCTGAGCTCTGGGTTGATCCATCTCCCAGCTGACCTGGGAGCAGCTGCGAATCCCCTTATAGATTATACATTTTAAAATTGATAATCATTTTTATGTTACTGATTGTAGGTTGATATGTATTTACTGTTGCTTACATCATTTAAATTCTGCTGTGGATAAGCTTGGCGAGCAGAAACCTACCTGCTTATTCTCTCTGTGATTTGAGGTGGCCAGTGCAGTTTTCACCCTCAAGATGTGCATGAATACCATGGTGCTGTGTGAGCTGCTGCGAGAAGTGATAAATAGATTAAAGGATCATTTTGAAGTAAGGCAACCAAATGAAATTACTAAGGTTTAACATGCTATGCTGGGAGAAAACACTGCAGTGTTTGCAGCTCTGAGGTAAGTGTTGACAGTGCAGGGTGGCACTGCCCTGCCAGCAAGGTGGAAGCATCTGGAAGGCAAGTGGAGTAATGATGACAGCGGCATGTTTAACTAAGTGCAAGGATCCAGTGCTTACCCTTGCCATCAAATTGACAGGAAACAACCAAGCAGATGTGTGAAATAAGGTGTATAATCCCTACATGGTAGGTATGACAGTGAAGCTCACTATTTTTAATTTTAATTTAGATTTGTCAACATGGATTTAGGGATTCAGGTCCAAGTTGAACAAGCTGTGAAATCCTCAGCAAAACACAGTATTCTAAGCTCCAGTCATATTTAACAGACTAGCATACAAACACAATTTTAATATCAGATCTAAACTGCAACATTACATCTACTACTAATTACAAGACTGCATTTCAAGCTGTTTCTAATAATTGCTGGTGTTTCCTTCCACCCAACATCTTATAATTTACATCTTTTTCCAGTGTCGACAGGCACTGCATTAATTAGGTTTTTGTATCAGCCTTATGTGACTGTTGGTGTGACAGCAGGGAGCTGAAGTCATTTAGAAAATCTGCAGTGAATATAAAATGCATGGTTTTTGTTTTGTTAAGGAAAGGGAGCTTGCAGTCCGAGGTTTCCTCTGTCAGACGTGACACTATGACAGTAGGATAGTGTCTTGAGCTCCTGTTCAATCTCACAGCTGTCACAGCTGCTAACAGATTACTGTTCAGATTGAAAACTATAGATTAATGCTCTTAGTGTGGCTTATTTAATGTTAGCTGGCCATAGTAACTTCATTTAAATAGGAAATAAGTTAAACTGATTGCCACCTGCTGAAATTTTAATGTCAGAATTTAAGTGTTAGTTTGCTCATTTAAGAATTTTTAATCAGTAAAAATAATGTCAAAATGCTTCCTTTCTTTCTTTTTCTCTTTTCTTTGGAAGAGTTCCTGCTAAAGCGCTGTGAGTGTGTTTAAAATGTTACATATATTGTTAATTTCATTTCTATATTTTGCATCATAGATATTCTTTCACCAACAATAACATGGACTTTTCCCCCAAAGGATAATTAAGGTTGCGTCCTGTCTCTCTTATCTAATTTTTTTCTTGATTATTAAATTGCTCCATTGATTTGTATGTAGATTAAGCCTGTAACTGCCTGCAGTGTTCATGTTGTGTTGCAGTTGGGTGATAAACTGGGCATGTATAAGCAGTTTACTTGTATGGTTATTGTAAAAGTGTATAAGCTTGATTTGTACATGGACCAAAGCTGTTACTGCTGCTGAGAGGCCAATGTCGTGCTTACATAATGGCTCAAGTCAGACATGTCACCGTTTTGTATTAGAAACCTGTCTACAGCAGAGATTAAATGCATTTGTTGTGAGTGTTGTCTGCTTTTATCATATTGCATAAAGCAGCATTGGATCAAGCAAAGACACATTGTGAAGTGTAATTTGTCATCAATGACAAATTGCACCCCCCTCCACTCTTGTTTTGTTTGGGTCAAGACAAAGGGAGGATAAATCTTAATAATCTAGTGTTGACTTTATAGGGACAGTCACAGTTTTGCTTATCTTTTTTTACTTGACTACTTGACAAGTAAAAAGTATGATAAGCTATAAACCCACCTCATCTGACTTGACAGTTCAGTTGACAAGATGAAGCAAATATCCCCCAGTGCCTTGAAGCTTGTTTTGGCTGAAATAGTTTAAGAACCGTATAAACAGTATTTTAACTCCTTCTCATGGCCTCATTTTTATTCCTTCACTTTACAAATAATGCAGATGTCCCAGTTAGTGTGACACAAACATGGTTTGACTGGAAAACTGCTGGTATCTAACTGTTCCTGACTCTCATTTTCTCTCATTTTTTTGGTCTTGGAGGTGGGAACGTGGATCATAGTACATCACTGATCTCTTCATACATATGCCCCGACCTTGTTTATCTTTCCACCTTAGTGTAACACCAGTATGTTTGACCTCATATTGTGTACAATGTGTATGTGTGTGTGTGTGTGTGTGTGTGTGTGTATCTGCTAAAAGGGTAATGAGGCATGAAATCAGACACGGCCGGTCCTGAGTGGTCATGAATGGAGGCTTGGTTGTGCCACACAGGGCCTATAGAGTATTCAAACACTAACCACTCTGTCACCGTTTGTCTATAGTGGACAAACACACACACCCATGCACGCGACACACCCTCCTGTTCCATCCATCACTCTGGTCTGTCTGTTCATGTGACAGGTGACAGTGATGAGTGGTCACCAAGGAGTCTGGCAGTGACACGGTGAAGGTGAGGGGACCGGTTCTTTCCTGCCTGGTCACGGTCATTCTTGTGACCTTCTGGCCCCATGAGGGGAATAATTACTGAATAGCATCACTGTGTGTGTCCTTGTAGAGAGAGAAAGGGGGGAAAAAGAGCTCTGTGTGTTTGCCTTGGTGACAGACATGAATATCTTTGTGTGTCTTTCTGTGGCGCTGAAATGCCAGGGGTGGAGCTACCCCTTTTTTTTAATTCTGTCCACGGAGGCTGCTGCTTGGTCTCCATAGTAACGGAAGGAGCAGAATCCATGGGGCTCAGCCTGTGTGTGTCTGCGTGAAAGATGTGACGTGATGGTTAAGAAGGATGGTTTGCAGGCAATATGTCATGATAACAGGTTGTCAGGTGTAATGTTTTCTAGCTTCCAGTTCGTAGAATTTGTTCCTCTCGAGCAGATTAGATGTGTTTGATTTATAGCTGCCTGCGTAGCAAAGTTGTTAAAGCCAAACTAAAATCAAATCAGTTCTTACAGGGAAATTATTTTTATACAAATATCCTTGGCTTTTATATCTAAACAAAACTGCATCCATGATAAAACAATAAATGTAATTTATTCCTTTTATCAAAAATTATTATGGTACCTTTCTGGGGTATGATCAGGCACTCAGCAGCTACATAAATACAAAAAAGGGCAAGTTAGTACAAAATACAAACAAAAACAGATTTGTAACAATGTAACAGTGCAAAACAGTAGTGTATAGTCCAGGGTGGTTATTGCAATAAGCAAAGAGCCGAGTAAGGAGCAAGTGTGTGCACACTGGCTATTTTCAAAATGGAGAAAGGTTGGAAAGCCTTTTTGTTTTTTAAAGTGTCACTGTAAAGTTTATTATGCAAGTTCAGAGTTCTGTGTTGGATCTAAGAAGTGTTAAGTGGTGCAGAGAAATCCACCGTCATTACAAACCTCCGACCAAGGCCATCCTAAGAAATGTTTGGTTGTAAATTCTGTGGCACTTTTTTAAAAATCAGTTTGTGTGGGTCTCCTCAGCTGAACAACAAACTTCAGTCTTCTTCACTGTGGCCTTTGTATACTGAGTCGTTTTTCATTTTTTTAATTTACTCAAGCGGTCGTTTCATTATTTGTTGGCACAAACTCCTTTGAATCCATTTTTCTGAGGAAATATGACTCAATCCATGAGAGTAAATAAATATTAAGATTGACAAAGGCATGCTTGTTGGCCTAATGTCAGACGAACAGAAACCTAGTTTAACTGCTTCAACGAATCCAGTAGCTAATTTAAAAATGTATGAATGAAATACAAATGCAGATTCACATCCTGCAAAGTTGCACATTTTTGTTTCAAAGCTGCAGCACGCAGATCTCCTGCCTCCTCCCTACAATCTCTCCTCTTCTGCCTCTCTACAGTCCTAAAACATTTTAACCATCAGAGGAAATTGATGGCTGCTGGTTGTTTAGCCATAATATTATCATCTCCAGTTAAAATGGCCATGATTATTTTACCTCAGCAAGCTAGATAATGATCAACTTTAAAAAAAAAAAAACAAAAAGAAAAAAAAACAGTTTTGAGTTTGTCATTCATAGACTGAAAGTGGATGAATTGTTGCTTTTATGTTGAAGACATGGAATGCACTGTAGCTTTCATTAAACTGACTGTTTTTGTTGTTAATCTGTTTGTTAAAGTGAAATAATGCCCTTTTAACCGATTATGCTACTTAATATATGCACGTTAACACAGAAATTATTTAACAGTATGGGAAGGGGTTAAGATTTATTCTGACTCAACATCCCTAAACATTAGCAGGTAAATAGACAGCTAAAAAGGTTTTGGGATATAATATTTATGATGCAACAATGATGATTTGCATAATTGAAGAAGTAAGAACTATTTTTTGGAAGCTTTTGACATTGTTCCAGCTAGCTGCTATTTCTAAATTAGTCATATAAATTCTGACACTTGAAATTCCAATAATAACAAATGTTTCATAATGTCTTTATTGCTTTGTTTTTTCTACAGAGAGTAAGACTGAAGTTGCAGACCTTTAAACAACTCTGCTCTAACGCCAGATGTTCCACTTGATAGCATTTCAACTTCTTTTGGGTTAAATTTGCTTTTGAATTATGTGTGTGATGAGCAAACAGCCCTATCTATAAGCCAACGCACAATTCTTTATCCTGTTCTCATCATTTTTAGCAGAATACTGCTCATTTTGTCAGGGTACTTCTCTGCCTCCATTCACCCCTGGGAGATCCCAGACTTATTCACAAGTGTTGGCCTAAAAAGACCACACCAGACCCAAAATACATAATGACACTGCCATTCTTCACCGTCCCACAATCTGGGCTGCTGTTGCCTACATGTGCAGTAATGAGTGTGATCCTACACGTGTTTGGAAGTGTCTCTGCTGTGCGTTAAGGGTTGACCCGTCTGCCAGCAGCTTGTCTAAAGTGTGTGTGTGGCCTAAAAAGTCTCCCGGTTTCTGTACTCCACTCTGCCTGCTGGCAGACAGCACCAGAGTCCTGCCAACACTTGCCATCTGCCAGTGTCCTTGCAGTGCTCCTCGTGAGGAGTCCAGGCAGAGTGTTGATCAAAAACAACAGACCCTTCTGGAACACAGTAGTGAACATACAAATCACTGACATACACCGGTTCATCTCACTGACATGTCCTCACACCTCCTGCTCATTAACATTCAGTGACTGTGAAAAGTGATGGACTTGTAAGGGTGAATATAATAATGCTGGTGAATGAGCAGCGTTAATGGTCCAGTGATGGTTAATGATGACAGTAACAGCAATCATGTAGTCCCACTGCTGAGGACAGAATAACAATGGTGACCAGCAACATCAGATAGATCAGTGGAGTTGTGATTTTGTCACATTGATAAGTCTTGGCTCACTTCCTCATGAAATTTAAACCCAATTATGACACCGTGATGTCCGCATCATGCTAGCAGAAGACAAATGCTCATTGGCAGGCATTGAACCTTTGCAGAATTGATCTGAAGTGCAGTGGATAAATTTAGCAGTGTGACAAAACAAGAAACAAATACTTCCTCTCATCTACTATGAATAGCTGGAAATGTTAGTTGTTCTGTAGCCTCAGGGGTGAATTATGGGGAGAAAACAGTCCACTTCCTGCCGCAAGAGACACAACAAGGGATGAGCTTTTAATTACAGACTTGTTTACTGTTGTCATTTTTATCACCTAAATATGTCCCTTAGGGGTTATTAGCCTGACTCTGTCTCATCTGTCATTACAAAGCACTCACCCAGCCTCGGCGCTGCATCTGGGGCCACAGCAGCAGATACAAGTATTTACACATGCATCTGGGTTGTGCTATAAAGCATGTGTTGTATCAGGCACATTTCTGCTCAAAAACATGACAAATATGCAACAGATTCTCATAAAAAAGGGAACATGGCAGACAGTGAGACCATCTGCACTAGTGCCCATATTCCTTATGCTCCGTCACCACTGTGGAACATTGAAGTTTCTGTCTTGTCTAGTTATATGAGCAGAAAGAAAGCTTGCCAACCACTTGCAGGAGCAATGATTCATCTATGTATTCTTCATCTGACAGATTTGTCATGTGAACATTTGACTCTGTTAATGCATTTTCTTTTTTCAAAATCTCGACAGTGATGCCAGTGGATTCAAAATAATGTCCAGATTTTGCACAGTACTTAGATTCACTCAGCCTTCTTTAAGATGGAGGGGAGGGGGGGCTTTTGTAATGGTTCAGGATTTGGGGACATTTACAGAATAAGTCAGTATAAACCACAGACTGCAGCCAGCAGAAAGAAAACAAAACAAGACAAAAAATCTTCCTCACCGTTCTCATAAAAAGACACAGCAAAGACTACACGTTGTCACTTGGAATTGCAAACTTCTTCGTGCATGGGTCATTCAATTCCCAGCTGACTTTTTTTGGAAAGTCCTTAGCTGAATTTGGATTGAGAATAGGTGGCCTTAGGCTGTGAGAGGTAGTTGAAGGGATGTCTGATCTGGGAAAAAAACCCCAACAAAAAAAACCAAACAAAACAAACAAAGTCTTGAGCTTTATGCCCTTTCATCCAGTATCACAAAATCTTTTATTTTGGAAGTTTCATCTTATTCTGTTAGACATTTTGAACTGATGTTCATATTAGTCTTAAATAGCACTGAGGTACCTCTATTTTTTCCTCCCCAGGACACCTTCAGCCAGATATAATGGCTGTTATTACATTTGTTACCATTACAGCCTGTGGAGTGCTGCTGGACGTCGCCTTTTAGCCTTGAAAAAAAAACAAAAAACAGCCTTTTTCTAGGCTTCACATTCAGTTAATCAAATCAATCAGCCCTGCAGCACATCCACCATTGAGACCATTTCCATCCCGCTGTCCTTATTTCCTAAACTCCCCAGTGTCATGGATACAGGTGATGGCAGAGAGGCAGTGAAAATGTGTCAGGCTGGCATGACTAGCTGGATGAACAATATTTTGTCTTTCACATTTGATAAATCTACTTTGACTTCTAAATTCCAGGCCCCAGAGATGTACATTGGAAGCATTTTTCTTTCTGCACCAAAGTAGTGGTTCCTACTTATCTTAAGAGTTTAGTTACTTTCCACTGTGTTCATGTTAATGATAATTATTAATATGAGGAGGAGATTTAGTTTGACAATCAGTTTTAGAATACACAGATGATTTTGGAGGAATAAATAGGCTAGTATCAATACACACATCATCACTAATGAAACATCTCAGGTCACCACACACCTCAAAGGCCTTTTTTTAAACTTTAGTCACTTTATTACATTCGCAGGAGAAAAATAGACCTCAGTGTACACAATGATAGCCACAACCTTGCATGCCGCTACTTCCACTGTGGGAATTTGCTCTTTGGTTTGTTAATTAAAAATTATTTTATTGAAGCTTGAAATCCTATAGATAAGATCACTTTTATTGTTACAGCCAGTTAGATTAGAATAGTACTAGCATGCCTACCTCTTTGCTATTCAAGATTATATCAAAGATTTTAGGGGACCTGAAATGTACTCATATATATCAGAATATGATGTCTGTATTTCAGATCTCCTGAAATACAGGAGATCCCCATAACAGGGGCCCTATTATGCTATTTCCAGTTTTCTGAGCTTTCTACAGTGTTGAATACTCATGAGACATGTGAACGGCACCATTTTTAATCACCTAAACGCATGTTTGAGTTTTCCAGCATTCGCTCCATCCGGTTTCTATGACTACGGAAACGCGTGGTTTTAGAGAGTTTTTTCTACTTCAAGATTCTAATGACGTCCCCGGCGAGGGGACTCAGTGATTGTTCATCTTCTCTATAGGTTGTGCACGTTCACAAGAAGAAAGCCACGCCCGCCTTCACTGCTCAGTATAAGAGGGAAGAAGCTAAAGCTATGGTGGACAATTTCTCTGCTAACATGTCGCATAAGAAATACTTCTTCTGCTGTGAAGGAAAACAACATTTGTTCGCATCTTCTCAATGAAACGACAGCTAGACAGCAATGGATGGAGTTTTTTTGTTTTGAAGCAGCCACAGCTTCGTAATATTTGTGACCAACACTTCACTGCACACTGCTGCATAAACAAGGCCCAGCATGACGGGGATTTGCTACCAGGCTTCTGCTGAAAGGAGGGTGTGTTCTTACAATCAAGGACCGCATTTCCCATCCAGAGACATAAGCTGTAAGTAAAACCAAAATTCTCAAAAAATGTTGTGTTTGGATAGTGCACGAGCAACTACTGTATCAACTGAAGCGAACTACTGCTAACAGAACCATGCTTAAAACATCCTGGTGATAATCTATGTAAAACAATAGATCTACAAGGAGAGATACTATAAACGTGATGAGTCATCACTGATGGCCTTGCTAAAAACATCCAGGTGATTTGGCTAGACAGTGGTGTACATTGTAAATATTTTATTTATCTTGCTAATTTTGTTCACTTGGCAAAGAAAAACTCTGTTATACTGTTTTATCGTGAAACTGCAATAAAAATGTTGACAAAAGTGACTGGTTTCACTGGTATTTTACAAGAAAGGAAAACTAAGTTTCACTGAATTCACTCTGCCTCAGTTCTCCTGCGTGGTACATATTCAGCTGTGTATGAATTGTTTGTTTTTTGGTGTGTAAATGGTGATGGTCAGTCCTGTCTGGTCAGTCTGTGACAGTTCAATTGTCATAGCAACTAATTGTGGTAGATGTTGGCTGAGCCCAAATGTCCACACTATTTCCTACATAGTGGTCATGCCATTTTCTAGGGATGTCTTAATGTCCATGGAGAAAAAAGTAGTGCTCTCAAAATTACCCACAATGCATCTTGAAAAGTAGTGAGCATTGATGGTCACTAGATGAGTCAATATGAATCACAATAAACTGCAGGTGCGAGCTCAAAATAATAGATGTCACAGTAGATAAAAAGAATATTTATAGATCTTTCATTTCTTATCCTTATTTGTTGAATTATTATGCAACAAAGAATGAAATACAATATAGAAAAACAATGTATTTTCACAGGATTTTAGATTGGATTTGAAATGCTGTGGTAGTTGCCGTGGTGACCGTCGGTAGTAATGTAATCCACAGCAAGAATAAAATAGTCAGCTTCGTGTCCGAATTGCCACCAGAATGAATTCACTAAATAGTATGCTATATAGTGTAGCACTGTATATTAAATGGGGGGTTTGGGAATAGTGCAATCAAACTCTGCCAATGTTTCACCACTCAAACACAAGCAATTAGCTTAGCAACTGTAGCTAGAAATGCGTGAAAGTGCTAGCAAATAGCGTCATTGCCTTATCCATTTCTTGTTGCTAAGTTGTTCACTCTTGTTTTCAGGGTCCGAACATGTATGACTGTTTGTTTGGTGTTGACATTATTGAGTAGCTACTCTGGCTTGCTTACCTGTTCTGTCCATATCTCTACAAGGCAACCAATCAGACGCAGGCATAGGGCGGAGCTTTCTCTGTCTGCTTGTTTCTGGCAGAGGCTGATCTGAGAGGATCAATACAAAATGAATGATGTGGTATTTGAAAAATGTTTGATTATTTCTTCCCCTTCTGTACTTGCATATTAAAATAAATTAGAGTGAAATGTGCATAATATAGCCACTTTAATGTAATTTCGAATGGCAAAGACCTCGGCATGTCACTATTGTAGAAAGAAAAGTTTACCTCCATGAAACTGTTCATGTACAAGTCTGATTACAGAACTTGGAGATCTGCCCCACTTATTTCTGTGATATGCTAATGCAGACTTTCGCATTAGCATGTGGCACTATCAGTTTTGCCTTGTTAGACAGCAGCGCCACATCCAGCCTTGCAGCTCCCGTAGTGACTCTGCTTGTTTGATAATTTATCAGAGCCTGTGATGTGAAATGAATGCAGGGGTGACAAGGTGTGCCTCGGCTCTGCAGTCGCTCTGCAGTGAAGTGACTCAGCCGGACCACATGGAAGATATATTGTTTTTCTTTTTTTTTCTTTCATCCACCTTTTTGATCTTTTAAATACCTTTCAATTTGGTCTATTCTTTTCTTATCTGTAGTTTTCCTTTTCTCTGTTTTTAAGAAAAAAGAAATCTTACTATAACATTTTATCTCCTCAGTTTAATTCCCTCCTTTTCATTTCTTTCATTCTCTTTTTACAGACATTCTTTCAAAGCAGTGATCCATTACCGTGCAGGGCTTAATTCCTTGATGGACATGGTGTTTTGTCTGGGAATGTGGATTCTGTTGCCAAGCATACAGACTGGTAGGCAGCAGCAAAGTGCTACAATGATCGTGTGACACCTACATAGAGCAGTTCCACTACTGGGCTTACTGAGCTGGTCCTCTATCGCAGACTCCCCTCATCTTCAAAATGACTGTGAATTCTGAATCTGTGCCACATGGTTGGCACCTCTTGGGATGTTTCACACTGTGAGCAACCATGATCAGATCCAGTGATTCAGAATTCATGCATATGATGTAATAATAAATTTCGATAAATTCCTGTTTGAAGCTACCACAACATGAGGTCTCAAGCACTCACCTTGGGGCTTTCAGTGGCACGTATGCCCTCTCTTATTACATTTTCTAGGCATGTAGCATAAACAACACACAGTGCACCCTTCCCTATTAAATAATACAACATTAGAAAAGAGAGAGGGTAAGGTGACAGGACAAAGTGGCTGAGTGAGTGAGTGACAGAGGTGCCATAAGAGAAGTGAAGGGGAACAGTATGAGAGATGGAGGATGGGAAGAGGAGGGATGAAAAAAGAGAAGGTGCTTGTTCTTCCCTGTGCTGATGCTGCTAAAAAAGACTGGACTTTCTTTGTTTTGTATGAACCAGTGTGACGTAGGTTTCCCTCTAGCCTGCCTCCAAAGCGGTTCTTGTGTCATATAAATTATATGGCCTCCATTAGGCCTATTGTAAGAAAGAGGCTTCTTGTGTGTGTGTGTGTGTGTGTGTGTGTGTGTGTGTGTGTGAGTGAGTGAAAGAGAGGCTTTTGAGTGAGAGGCTGGAATTTGATTCTTTGACTCAGGTTGCAGACGATATGCTGTGTGTCTGTACATGCACCTTCAGGGGTTGTGAAAGCCTGCCTTCATTCACAATGATCGCACAGAAAGCGGAGCCCCTCATACACACAGGATGTATAAACACATACACACATAGCTCCCTTTACATTGGTGTCAGTAGTGATGTCACTGGTCAATGATACAGGATAGCCTGGTACGTCCATGAGACCCTGTACTGGAGTGCTAATATAGTTCAATGCTTCCACTTATATCCTCTGACCTATACTCTTACAAGTCAACGTGTTTTCAGGGCTGTTTTATTGTCATACACCACCACCACCACAGATTGCACAAACAAGAAAGAGAGATGTTTAGCTTTTCTTATTTTGGACATTGTGAAGCCTTTTCATCTTACAGGAATAAGCAGCCACATTTTATTCCAGTTGCATTTCTTCCAATTTCATGAACCAAGATGTACAATAAAAGGTTCCTCTGAAATTTGACTGATTTTAACCACAGAATTATGGTTTTAGAAATTGAGATCTTCTATTTAGGATACCTGAAGTTGTTACAGGACACTGAGCCTGTTGTGGTAACCTGAGAGCACAACTGCGAAGGAAGCTTTATGAACGTGTGAAGAGAGAGAAGCATTCTTGAAGACAGAGGGACTGCAGCTTCTCCCCTGAAAGCTAAACTTCTGGCATGTAATGAATTGAAGACGCTATAGAGATGTGTCCTGTTAGAGAGGTAGCTTGTTGCCAAGGGAATGATTTTAGCACATACTGCTGACCTAAACTCGAAACTTAGTCAAGGTGCAGATGGTGACAGTCATTCCTGGAAGTTAGTGTTCTCCGTTTTTGCAGCAGTGACTTAAATATTTGCTAATGGATATGAATCACCTTACTTTTCCAGAAGTTGTCCAAAAGCAATAAAGGTGATTTTATTAATGCATACTCTTCAATTTCTTTACTTGTATTCTTCCAAAACATGTGATTAGCTAAAAGCCAAAGATGGCTGATTAGTGTTCATGTAACACAGGCGTTGTGTCCAGATTAAAAGTTGCATAAAGTTATCAAGCTTTCATGCTGAAAAGTCTCCCTGGGGGAGATTGTGGCAGGCTTCTGGAAAGGAATAATCAGCTGACTGATTATTATTACTAAATAGTTAGTATGTGTGAAAGTTAGTGTGTTACCCTCCTGCTCAGTGAACAGGAATAAATCCAGTCAAATGCAGATGTAGAAAAGTAAATGAAAAGAAAATAACCATTATGATTAAAGAAGCTGCCATAAACATGCTACATCAGGTCCTTATAAGTTGTAGAAATGTCCAGTAGTTGCCTCAAAAATGGCCATGTTGTCTTAGATCACTGTGGCAAAGATCCTTGTTGTTCCTTTGTGTAGACAAATTGTAACTCACAAGAGGGATCTAAGCCAACAATTGGAAAAGATATTTCAAATCTAAACATGATTTTTATTTGGTTAAATAAGGAGAAAAGGACAAGAAGGAAGCAAATTCCCACGTGGCCCACTTAGTAGTTGTGCCTTGCGAGAGATGCACTCAGACAGGCCAAAAATAAGTGAGCAGCCTCGGTAGGAAGGCTCGGCATAATCATGTTAACTCTTTAAAACCCGACCCATGAAAACATGGTGAGAAAAGTCAAATGTTTTTTTGATAAGAGGTCTTCACTTGGCCATTTAACAAAATGTAACTAAAAACCTAACCACTTTTGTGGAGTTGTTTTTCATTTATTGCAATGTGATATGTTTACACTATAATTGTTGTAGTGTAGTCTTCTGCTTCCTGGTATCTATTAAGGGGAAGAAAACAAGTATCAGGTTATGTTCAACAGGATTTTGAGCAAACTTATTACCATAAAGCGAAACAAAATGTCTCAAACTTATGTATCGTATAAGATACGTTTGGCTTTATAGGGTTAAATACTAAGATAAACACAGCCAAGGAGCAACGCTGCTCCAAAACAGACACACAACGTGATTCTGATACTGCAGTGATGGGAAATAGTAATGACAAATTAAGGAAATGTCATGGTGAGGGGGGGAGGGTCTGGCTTAAGCAACAACAATTAAGAATAGATGGGAACAAAGAAAAAAAAGTTTAAAAAAAAAAAAAAAAAGGGAAGGAACAATATTTTGAAAAACTTTTGATAACAGAGAAAAAACAAAAACAGCCTAAAGAAAAAGAAGGGATACACAGATAGAAAGGAGATACTGTACAGGAAGCTGTTTGAGGTGCAGCATTGTTGGAACCTTCAGCCATGGCAACCAGGCAGCAATGTTTGCTGTTATCTATGTGCGTCACTCTGACATGCGCACACTTTGTGAAAACACACACACACATCCCTGAGATTGTCCATGTGAGGAGAGACAGGCAGACACCCAGGGAGGATCCTGGTGATGATAAAACTGTTATCTCTATGGGGGACTTTGTGGCATTCTGCACAGGAGTGACTTCATGTTGAGTATTGGTGTCAAAGACAAAATGCAGTCGGACGAGATTGATGTCTGAATATATTTAGCATTTCATCTGAATCATGTCTTTTTTTTTTTTTTTTTAAAGAAAAAAAATTCTATTATTTAATATTAATACAAAAAAGTGGAATAAAGAAGAGATTTGTGTCTATTTATTTTAAGACTGGACACATAAACGACGTAGCACATAAACATTTAACATATTGCCCAAGAACATTTCAATTAAATCAGAATAAATTCATAGAATCTTATTTTGGTGTCAGGTCTCAAGGTTTTATGTTGCTTCCCGCGAAGCATAATTTAAAGTCAGCAAAAGTGAGTGCAGAGCGAGATCAATGCGCCCCCCCCTGTGGGGAAGCATAAAGATGCAGAGCCCACAGGTCGATGCTGGGGCGGTGGTTGGCGGTGACATGCGTTGGCAGCCGCAGCGGTGGTGGCGGCAGGAAGCTGAGCAGCATGTTTTTCTTCTTTTTTTCTTTGAATATGTGACCTGACAGCAGGAACATGAAAGGAGTCTTGTCTCATACATAATCTCTTAACTGGAACAGCCTGTTATGTCCAAATTTATACATACAGCTGATTTTTAATTTCACACATTAGATTTACTCTGAATATGCTCAATATTAAATATACATTTATGAAGTTTCCTTTATAAGTTTAATATGCCGTCTAGACTAAAATAAACATGCAAGTTCTTTCCTTGTTGAATGAAATATTAATGAGCAGTTTAAAATGTAGTCAGGTTTAGTAAATATTGCCCTTGATACTGAGCAAAAGTACTGGCTGCTATTTTTGTCATGCTGGGAAAAACTGGCTTTTTTTTTTCTAAAATTTTCTTTCTTTTTTTGTTTCTAATGAACTTTTTACATGGACTCCTGTTACATTTAAAGGAAACAGAATATTATTAGCTGCTTAGAAGTGGGTGGAATTAATAAGGTAATACTTCAAACTGTGTAAATTTCTACAGTGTGTAAGTATTTGTCTTGATTCTAGAAATAGGTGCAATATTCTGACTTTATCATCCATCCATCCATCCATCCATCCATCCATCCATCCAATACAACTTATCTAAGGGTTATGGTGGAGGCAGAGGAGGGAAGCCCATACTTCCCTCATTTTGACCACTACTTCCAGTTCATCTGCTGGGATCCTACGTTGTTCCAAGGCCAGTCAGGAAACCTTATCCCTCCAGGATGTCCTGGGTCTTTCCTGGGGCCTCGTCTTGGTGGGACGTGTTTGGAACATTTCACCAAGGAGATGTCCAGGATCTGTCTTAACCAGATGGCAGAGACACCTCATCTGGCACGTTTGATACAGATGAGCAGCAGCTTTACTCTGAGCTCCTCCCAGATGACCAAACTGGTCACCCTACCTTCAAGGGAGAGTCCCTGCAGCAGAAACTTATTTTGAACACTTATATCTGTGATCACTTAGTTTTCACTTCCCACAGTTAGTGATCTCAGGTGATGCAGGAATGCATGTCAACCACTTCATCAAGGTTTTCGCCTTTTGGCTCAGCTTTGTTGTTTTGTAAATACTATAAGAATAAATAATCCATTATAACACGTTATTCTCTTTTCTCTTCTCTTCTCTTCTCTTCTCTTCTCTTCTCTTCTCATCCACCCTATTACTCATTCACACTAGTGATTTCACAGCTTTATTCCCTTCTCACATCACTCCGCCTGGTACATCCTTTAAAATGCAGACTTCTCATTTGGTTATCCAGCACAGACTGAAGATTTGACCTGATTAAAACATCTTCAAATCCATTTAAATTTCTTCATGAAAACCCGGTATTACATACATGTGGACATATAAAGTTATATTTAGGCCTTTGATGTCTACATTTACCCACAGATGCAGATTGAATTTGGCAGATTTCAGGAGCAGGGTGGTCCCAGAATCTGAAATTGTAATAAATTTGACTTTTTAATAAATTGCTGCTGAATAAAAGTCATTGCCAACTTGACCTAAGTGTCTCTGATTGTAGTTATGAAGGGAAATCAGTTACACCTTAGAGGATTAGCAGACAAGGTTGTGAGTTCAGTACATTTAGTTATCTTTGATTTACTAGTTAGAAAGAGAAAATGTAACTTATATTACCATCATTATGTCTACACAATTTATGATGCAGTCTCAAAGCAGGGCATGCTGCCAAGTCGCTTCCTCAGGTGTACAATAAATTGTTTGGTGAATATTAGGGTCACCTCAGCTCAAAACATTTGTGTGTGTGTGTGTGTGTGTTTGTCTGTGTATTTTAAAGAGTTTCCAAGTTCTGGGGATTTTGTGCAATTTGTCTCTAAACTGTGTTCAGACTGAGCCGCATTTTTTTGTTGTGTGTGTGTGTTTGTAAGTATGAAAAAAGAGGCTGCAGGTGTGTGTGTGAGTCTAAATCACACTCCATCTGTGAGACTTGCAGTAATAAGCAGGAGGTGCTGCTCTCAGCTAAGGGAAGAGGAAAGAAGACTGTTTGGTTTGCAGTTTGGGTCGAGTTGCTGGTTTTATGGGAACTGTAAATGTCTGATGTGGGATCACCAAGGGACCAGAGTAGAGCTGAGATGCATGTTGCAATGAAATTCCACAGTACCACTTTACTCTTTAACATTAAATATCCCATTATGGGTTTACTCTGCATATTGAAATCAAGATTCATACAATTCAGGCATGGATTTCATCTGGTTAGTCTTTGACTGAACTAAAACTTTAATCATAACTGTTTGTTTTAAACAAGTATTGTGAAATATCTGAAACTGAACCTTTTCAGCTTAAATACTTTTATCCTTGTCCTAATATTTATCGACCTGACAACCCTGAACTTCTGAGTTAGGTAGCCATCATCATCATCATCAGGAGTCAAAAGAAAGCTTTTGTGAAGAGTCACTTCCTTGGGAAAACATGTACTGATTGTATTGAAAAGCACCGGATTTAAAAACAATGGCCGACCACACGCTGACATGAGTCAAGTGCTTTTGAACCCACTTGTTGCTAGGCAGTTTCACACGCTGCTGTATGAGTTGCTTTGAATGGGCTGGCAAAGTAGGTACAAATACAAAAACAGATTTTGTATTCAGTTGCAGGTGTTTGTGCTTGCTGAATGCTATTTGATGTATAATATGCAGTCTGAAGTGTCAAGCTGAACATCAGCCAGTGGCTTTTTAAAAGAAAAAAAAAAAAATGGCTTAGGTCTCAGTCTGCAAGGATCTCAGTCTGTGGGGAATGTTTTGTTTGATGCTGGTCAGAGTGGTTGCTGCCATCTTATTGGTTTCAAACTGTGCTGTTATGTGCAATTAGACCTTTTGTTTGTCGGTCATTTACAGGGACATGCGTGTAGCTGTTGTGGCTTAGGGTGTAATTAAAGAAGCCGGGTATTACAAAAAGTGCAATTGCTTTATCTTGTTTTTAAAGGATAAGGTGTTGTTTGATTTGAAAGAATCCAGATGATACACATTTACTTAATGAAAGCTAAGGTGAGATGTATATTGTTGGTGAGAGCCTCTGCTGCTGCAGCATGTTTAAAAATTGATGATGCATTCTTGCTCTTTCTCACAAACAGATAAGAAAAGATCCCCGGTGGCTTGGCACAATATTAGGGTTCAACTACACTCAATGTACAGTAAACGTACAGTCTTGTATTGTTCCAGACTACACTAAAGCTGGTGTTTTTCCTGGTGTGTTTTAAAGTTAACATGAAGAAAATATTGGAGGAAAAACTGCTTGTAAATTTGGGGTAAGTATGTTTAAAACTTTAAGCTGAATTCATAAAGTGCAGGATTGTCTGCCAGCTGCTGAGATGGCGTACACAAATATATGGTTTCTCTGGGATGGGGGATCATAGATCGTCCATGAAATGTGACCTGTACGTGCTCCAGCAGGCCTGAACCGAGGCAGCAGCTAGAAAGTGGAACAGCCTTAATTTCATCGGGACAGGGACAGATGGAGACGTCAAGCGTGGCTTAGGATGCTGAAGGAAACTGCAATGCAACAAATGCTTTGATTTAGCATTTGCTTGTAGGACTTTTAGTGGAAACATTTTTATTTTATCTTTTGAGTTTTTTCCTTTTTTTTCTAGTTTTTTTTTCTCTTTCAATATTTTTTGACTGCAAATTATCAGGACTTTAAAGGACTTTGCCATCCCTGTTCACTGCGACAGAATGAGGACCTTTTACAAATCTTTTGTATGTTTTAAAGCTTATGACCTGAGAGGTGACGAGAATGGAGGAGGATTTTCTTTTGGCATTCCAGTTATTAAATTAACATGTTGAGTTTGTTACATTTCTGAAACAGTCCTGCAACTTCCACCGTGGGACTCCAGGATGTGAGCTTTGTTTATTCTGTTCAGTAATACCAGTCTCATGTTTTCATCTTCGGTGAATCAAATCAAGTAAGTTATTAAGTTGAGACTTGCAGAGAAGAATATACAAGAAACAAATTCAATTTTTAAAGCAAGTGGGTAATGATGACATCATCCCAGTTGGAAGTTCCCATCATCCCATCCTGCATTTGTCGCCACTCCTGGGTTTGGTATGTACAGATGCTGAAAAAAGTTGGAGACACAGATTTCACACTCTTTCTTTGTCAGTGTACCTGTTCACTTCTGCAACTCTGTTGTTGTCCTTGCAATCTTATAACTGCACAGATTGTCCCAGCTGCAGGAAGGTGGTGGGAAAACCCAGCACCCAATCCCAGTGCTTATGTTAAGACAACAAAAACCAGTTGGTGCGAAAGAGAAGTCTATACCGTTTTTAATACTATACCATCTTTCCTTAGTGTCAGAGCTTTAACACACCCATGATGGGGACAAAAACAAAGTAAATTCCTTATTTTAAAGATACAGTACAGTGTGAACATTTTACTTTGATGATATTTTTTTATTTTAAGTGGGCACGATTAGATGATTATTAATGCAGAATGAGATTTTCTGAAGGATAAACACAAAGATCAGAGCTGGGGGAAAAATTCATTTAAATGAGGTGACAAAGAACATATTTGGAGGTAAGTGTGTGTAGATATGGATTTGTTCACATTGCTGTCCAGGGGACTATTATATGTTTCAACATAACTTTTTTTTTTTCTATACATCATTGTTTTAAGAATTATTTTCCTTTACTGTTTACTTGTGTTTCAACTTCCTGTTTGGTTATGTTAAAGTATCCACAGGTTAAGCACCCATTCATATATAATTAAATAGTACACAGTAAAGATGAGCAAACTATAAACAAATCATATTAAAAACCATACAAATGACAGAAATCTTTTTCAGAAATCCTTTTACCAGCTAACATAGTGATGGTCAGACTCCATCTGCAAATATGATCAGAGCACAAGAAAGATTTGAAAGTCATGCTGGAATAAAACACACACTTGTGCTCATCAGCATGAATGAGTGTTTTTGTATTGCTTCTGTCACAATTTACCAAAAGATTAGGCTGTATTTTGTTGAGATATTCTAGTTTTCCTTTCTGATTTTCAGTTCTTTGCAGCTGACAAGTAGTTGGACGCCATAGCTCCAACTACTTTTGTAGTACAATCTGGAAGCTGATTCAGCTGGAAGGAATAGTTTCTACACATCGTTGGAAATCTTCAGTGTGAAAATTGCCCCTACTGTTCCCTTCAGTGTTGATTTTACTCCTGATTATGTCTTTTATTCCATCTCATCAGCAACACTGATATTTCCACCCATGTCTAATCATTAATGCATGTCTGAACTAAAGCAGTATATGTGTTTACAACTCCAAACAGGAATCTAATTCAATTGAGGCATGCTGAGCTGCTCTGGCTATAGCGTAGAGTAAGACTGCCTAAAGCCTAGAGTAAGTGGGTTTCTGCTTCTCAGGTTGTCTCAGTGACATGTGATACCACAGGGTTTCATCGACAAGAGAAACATTTCCTCTTTAGGGAATTAAGAGGCACCTGATCTAATTTTGTAAAGGCTCATCCAGCAGAATAATTAACCTAAATCAAGCCTAAAGTGGAATTAGTTGTAGCATAATCATGGAAATGTTAGTTAATGTGCAGCTTGGTAAGCTCAAAAGTGAAGCCTTTACATAATTTCTGAGCAAGTGAAGCGTGTACAGCTCTGTCAGAGTAGAGATTGGAAGAATATGACCTTATTCTCCTTGTGTACGAACCTGAAATGAGTCATTGTTTTGCACTACAGCCACTTTGTGGATTAACTCTCCCACAGATCCTGACAGGTAGAGATGGAGCAGATAAAACAACGCTACGTTTAGAAGCAGGGAATAAAACTGCTAGTGTAAGAAAAATGTGGAGCTTGTTACCAGATTCTGTGTTGTTCTGAAAGAAAGGAGCCCTCCAGTCCTAAACATAGGTTACGTCTGGTTTTATCTTTAAATACTCTCACAACAAACAGAAGCATGTCTACAGGAAATAGTTCAATGTTAGTTTGCTTTGTTTGATATGAAGCCGTAAAATATGCTTTTGATTTAAAATCATTATATTTTATCACAGATTGACAGGAAGCGATCACTTTGCCATTTGATTTTACTTATGTGAGTCAGGTTGCTTAGAAAATACTAAAATTCAAGTGTTTTGGCAAACAGGCATTTTGAAGCACTGACTGTTAATCAGAAACTGCCTTTTGCATGAGTCCCTGAAGTTTTATCAGATTTCCACCCTGCTCTTACAGCACAGCTGCAGGGTTTAAATGCAATCCAGCTCTGGCCAGCTGAGACTTCACATGAACATAATATAAGTGCAGGTTTGACTGGATGATGCCAAACACCTCCAGACTGAGTGTTAACAGCAGTTTCTCATCTGAATGAGACCGCCGATTGTCTCCACAAATCTCTTAGAAAAGTCCTCAAAAAGGCAGGAATTAGAGAGGATCTACTTGAGAGGGTTTATTTTTGTGGATGAAAGGAGAAGTGATTAGCAATATATATAGATGTTTTTCCTCTGTGAATCTTTTTCTTTTACAAACTGTTAGTTATGCCTTGAGGAGTCAAAAGAAGCAATAAGACTTGCAGGGATTAACTGATAAAATTTCCGGCTACAGCAGTTCCCCAACCGACTGTGTAAGTGAGCATCACAAAGCTTCCAGGCCCACCTGTTTTGCATTTAGATTATTCTTGCTGTCAACTCAATCAGGCATGAAGACCTGATCGATGTTAACACAAGGAGTAATGTAAACATTAACCAATGAATTAATCATTTTTAGGGTGAAAAACTAATTCTAATATGAACCAAATGCAGAACTGATCAATGAAAAATCACAAAGCTCAAAAAGTATAATGGCTCCACAGCTATGAAGCCAAACTGAAGAGACACAGATGATGGAAAACTTGTTGGTAAAGTAAGTGTTCCAGTGTGATTTGTCAAACCTTATCAAAAGTTTGGATTTTATGCTATTTTCACCTAATTTTGTGACTAATAAAAGGGATAACAAAACATTGAAAAAGGACAATTTTAACACAGGGTAATAATAAAAAAAAAAAAAAGATTGAAAAGAGGAAAATTGTGGAAAGGGAATCAGAAAAAATGAAGAAACAACAAATTGCAGAATCTCCTCTCATATATGAAGCTTGTTCTTATGAGAGTCTACATAATGGTAGATTTTTATGAATTTGACCTTACAACATTATGAAATAGTTGACCTTTACGTTGTGTGAATAAGCAGCAGTCAGAGGTGAACGACAGAAGTTCAGAGCCGTCCCTGTGATGAGAAAAGAACTGAGACCTGATCTTGTTACAACATGGTAGTTTTATTGTGACTGCATGAAATGTATCACATTATAACAAAACAGGTTTTATAGTAAGTACTGTATGCAGATGTTGCTGCCACTTAAAAGGTTTAGAGCAAAATGCATCGCATTGAAATCTTATCAAGCAGAAACAGTTGTCAAAGATGAATTGTTTTACTTTGATTTACTGTTGTACACAGGAATGTGGGACAGTTATGAGCGACGCGTCACCTGCTTGCATGCTGTCAGATGGTGCGCGCGTGGGTCTGGGTGTGTGTAACATAGATTAAAATGATAAAAGCTGTATGCACTGCTAGGACTGTGAGAATTAAGGTATCAATAGGAATAAGTCATATCTGGTTTATCACAGTGTCCTCCAAGCTTCACCATCACTGTCTCTCCCATGAAGTAACGTAATCACGTTTTAACAATTCTTCGATCTACTGCTTGAACAATTTCCTCATTCAGACTCAGATATGGTTAATATTCCATGTTGTCACTAAAAAACATTACACATTATAATTTAATAGTTTTAAAGTAAAAATGTGAAACTTATCACATTATACATTCATATGGTCTCAAACTTTTGTTTTTATTAGGGTGACAGCTATATGCTTCCGTAGTAAACAACTCCATAGCAGTCAAATGTTCTTTACTACAGGAAAAAATTAAACCGTTTCTAATGATTAATATTAAGATATTTTTACTTAAGTATCAGTGTTTTTTACTGTTAAAATAATAGTGATTAAGTTCTCTATTTGAAGGCTTTTGCAGGCCGTGCATGATGGCGGTAGTGTTACAAGCTACACTGTTTAAAATTCACCCGTTTTTTTCAGAGCAGACCTCAGGTTATCATGACATGAGTGCAGCTGACGTCAAATATGTTACGGTGCAGACAGTGAGAGGAGCACCACTCTGCTAGGGATGAGGTTAATCACAGCAGGGAATGACTCTGGTGCCCCCCCTTCAGAGGGAGGAATTTGTTTTATACGGAGAAAGATGGAGAGCGGGACAGAGCTCTGGGGACTCTGATGTATCAGAACCTTCAAGACTGACACCTGTGTATCTTGTTTTCTCCTCATCTGACTGTTAAATCTGGCAACATGCACACAAGAAGTGCTTGTAATCTTCTTTCTGACCATATCTGCTTCCTACTTCTGTGCTCAACTTGGATGGATGCCGCTGGAAGCTATTAGAGATATGTCAGTGGATGAACAAATTGTTCAGAGTGGTGTTCATGCTGAAACCAGAGCCCATACTTCTGTGTGTTTCTGTGTTGTTGTGCGTTCACACGTCAAGGTGAAGTTTCCGTGGTAACTCAATAACTGCCTCACCTGTGATGTAAAAGTGAAAAGGCATGACCGTGAACAAAGCCAAACTAACTGAGGTAATCTTGGGAGCAGTAGAGGAGATGATGGTTGTAATAAAAATGCTACACTACTGAAGTGTCACTTTACATGAAGTTCCATCTGTGGAGCACGTTTCTTTTGCACTGCAAGGTTAGAAATGATGAACTGGCTGAATAAATTCCCAGATGCAGTGTGATGTGGTAGGGGTGGGAAAATCGAATCAAAAAATCAAAAACTGGGATTTTTTGTTTCTCAATTTTGAAATAGATTTTTTTTGTTAAAAAAATCGATTTTTAAAAAAAAAAAAAAAAATTAAATAAAAACAATCCACTATCAAATTTTTGTCATTTTTTTATTGGTTTTATTGAGCATTATAGCAGCAGAATGATGGTCTGGCTTATTGTGTTGTTTTCTCCTAACTGAAATCAAGAAAATTAAAAGAAGTTTGATACATTTTATCTGGTTTTAATCTACAAAAATCATCAATATTGAAGAATTTTGAAAATTGCAATTTAAATCGAATCGGCACCCAAAAAAATCGGAATCGAATCGGGACAAAAGCATATCGTCACAGCCAATGATGTGACAACAGATAGACTATTCTGTTCACTAATCTGCCTATTAACTGTGAACACACTCGATCGGTGGCTCCCAACTTTACACACAAGCAGTGACCAGATAAGGGAAAATAAAATCATGTAATCTGCAGTTTACTTCATAATTACCTTCAGATCTGACACACTGCCATCAGATTTACCAGCTTGTTTGTCTGCATGGCTAATCATCATAAGCAATATTAGGTCTCATTGTATGTTCTCAATTCCTATGTTCTAATTTTTATTAGTTAAATGCAGTGATAGAAAAAGCCTTTCACTGTCCCACCTTTTCTCACATCCTCCTCCTTTATATTAGATGTGATGCTGTGAGCAACTGCGAGTGACTAAAAGTAAAACTACAATGTATTTTAAGTCTGAAAACACAAATGTAATAGGAATAGAAGCACTGGTTACAATGGCCAGCTCTTTTCCTGTTTCAGAACTGTTACGCTCCAAATGTGATGACAGATTACTTATTCTTTTGTGCATTTTTGAGTAAACAAAAATTGTAGAAGAAAAAAACGTTTGGTGACACAGCTTATAGAGAAAACAACCACCTCCTGACACCAGGGATGTCAGAAGGGGACAGTCCAAGACAAAACAAATGCAAAGTGTAAAAACACAAACAGGACAACGTTATGCAAATGGAGAATGACACGGGATTATATGATCATCTCTGAGTATACTGGTGATGTCTACTGAAACCTCACAGCAGTTTTTTCTTCATTTTTAGAGAATTCTCATAGTTTTGGAGTGATGCATTTATCAGATATATCACCAAAATTTTAGAGAGATGCAAACACAGTACGGTATTAGTATGTCTGGTGAAAAGTAGAACTTTGCTGGCAGCATCATGGACTTAATTAACACTGAGGTGGATCAGGTACTGGAGAATTTTGATGCTTATTTGCAAACTGGGTAATGACTCAAGCACAATGGACAATAGAGGTTATGAATATGGGAAAAATTGAAAAAGAAGTTTTATTACTTAGTTGTCACTCCTAAATATTACATCTTAAAAACCATTAAGCCACTCACTTAAACTCCACAATCATTGTTTGGAATTAGCGACACTGTCATGGACAAGATATTTGATTGTCGAATGGATCTTATATTTCCATCAGCAAAATTCTTTTATGCCCGTTACTACCCGCTGTTTTGATGGACTTGTCTTTCTGTCAGCTTGCCCTGAACTTTGTCGTCTTTCCTTTTTAAGGTTTATATTTAAATGCCTTCTGTAACTCTGCCCGCTGTTTGATCCAGATTTAATATGATTGTTTGTTTGCAAGAAGGAAGACAGCATTCACATCAGAGATGCTTCTCTCTGATCCTGTCAAATTCAGCTGCAGCTATTTGCAGTTTTTTGTGTGTATCACTGAGATTAAAGGGGTTTAGCTGAAGTTGTTTTATTTTTTCACGTTTCCCTATTTGCAGCTTGATAGCAATACAAATCAGGGGACACTGCCAGAGTCATGGTAATTTGACAGGATTCTCTCCAGCAGTCAAGTAAATTTCTGATCAATGCCTAATTATATTTTCTGCTTTAAGCGAACTGCGGCTCTAGCTATAGATTAAAAATGTTGTCTTGCATTCAGGCTGAGGCACCAGTGGCATTCAAAATGCAGACATTCTCTCTGGTGAGAAGAAAAAAAAAAGGTTTCATCAGAATAAACGGTGGTTAATTTGGAGGAAGGTACGACCATATTCAGGTTGTTGTGCTGTAATTATGTGTTTTTCCACATATATTGTGACTTGCATTTTGATGACTTGGTATTCGGGGTAAATACTCCTTTTCTACTAATTCATAATCATTATGATCATAGGGTGGTATGGGGATCGGGGGGTTGGTGTCACAGGCTCTTTTTGTTTTGTCATTGCACCTGCAGTGCATGACAGCTCAGAAGCATAATCATTGTAGTTTTGATCCGACATGAAATAACATGTGAGAGGTGTGTTCACACGCTAGCTGTCACTGTGCTGCAGAGAGCATGGATCATCTGGTGGCAAATCTTCCATGCCACATGCTGTAAGTGTGAGGTGCATGGCTTGTCTGCGCCAACTCTGAACAATTACTGTTGCAGCACCGCCATCTTGTGGAGCCTAAAGCTTACAGGATGAAGGTGACAGAAAACTGACTCTTCCTCCTCAGTGGAATGAAATGGCGCCCTCTAATGGTTGGAGAGGGAACTTGTATTATTTTCTCAACAATATTTTGGCTGCCGTATCAGGAAGATTAAAACAAGAAGGATGTTTTTTCTGTGGATGAGAAAATTGTATTAATGTGTTAAAATGATTAAAAGGGTGTCCTAGCAGAAGCAACTGGAGCATCAACAGATTTCATGCTGACACACTAAAATAATGACTGTTTAATGCAAGATTTTGTTTTTATAGTCACACTATCTTCAAAAACTTCAACAGGGAAAACGTAATAATGCACAGCAAATAAACATAATGATTGTTTTGTCCATGGTACAGTATTGGCTTCTGCTTATTCAGCTATTTTCACTGCAAAAAGTATAAGTTAATTTCACAACAGAGAAACAGAGCTTTGGCTTTATTATTACACACTAATTACAAAACGTTAGGGAAATTTGGCTTGTTGAAAAATATCAGAATGAGCCTCAAATCAAAGATAACCTTCACAGGTGAACTTAATTGGACTTTTCTCTACAATTTTTAATGCAAGTGTAAAACTGTTCAATATTTTATTACTAATTGCGCAGCATGCTGTTCTCTAACATGGTGGTTAACCATCAAGAAGAAAAAAAAAAGAAAAAAGAAAATGTCTGAGCCATGAATCAACCTCTAAATGTTCTGATTAGATGACAGCTTGCAACCAGACGGTTCTTTTCATCACCCTGTTCACATGTAGTCATTAATCACATATTAAGACACTGACATTTTTCTGTTGTGGTAAACACACACTGCCTTTTATCTCCTTAAATTGTCTGAAATGAAGCAATCATCATTAAATGATTCTACTTAAATGTCCTACATTCATGATGTAATGTGTAGCATAAAATATTTCCATTTTTTATATATTTCACCAAAAAGTAAAAAATTCTTAATGTTTTTGTGAGTAGTGTGTCTGTTGACAAGCAGTGACAATGACTTGGTGATTACGAAAGCTTTGTAAAGCTGTTAAACATTGCTTCACAAACAAGGCAAAGATTTCGAGTTTTAGTGATTAGTTTGTGAGAGATCTCCAAAATGATGAAAGGCCTTAGAGGAGCTCTATGTTTTGAGCTTTCTGCAGTGTTATAGTGTTGAATACTCATCAGACATATGAGTGGCGTCGTTTTTATCAGCGAAACCCACGTTTGAGTTTTCCAGCAATCTCTACAATCGGTTTCCATGGATTAGTTTTAGAAAGTTTTTTTCTACTTCGAAATTTGTGATGTCCCATCGGATGGACTCAGTGATTGGTCATCTTCTCTGGGTTGTGCACGTTCACGGGATGAAAGCCACTCTCACCTTAGCGGTTGACAAATAGCGACATTACCTTATCCATTTCTTGTTGCTAAGTTGTTCACTCTTGTTTTCAGGGTCTAATTTGGACTGAAACATGTATGACTGTTTGTTTGTGTTGACATTAATGAGTAGCTACTCCGGTTTGCTTACCAGTTCTGTCCGTATCTCTACAAGGAAAACAGCTGATGTGCACGCTCTTGACAACCACTCCTAGCAGTTGACCAATCAGACGCAGGAATAGGGCGGAGTTTTCTCTGTCTGCTTGTTTCTGCCAGAGGCTGATCTGAAAGGATCAATACAAAATGAATGAAGGGGTTTGTGAAAAATGCTTGATTATTTCTTGTCCTTCTGGACTTGCATATTATAATAAATTAGACTAAAATTTGCATAATAGAGCCACTTTAAGCTAATTTACCCCATGAAGACCTGAGACTGAGAGTTGGATATGTTTTATAGAAACTGTGAGATTTGTTGAATTTTCCCTCTTGGAGAGCCACATCTTCCCACTCTCTCACCTTTATGTTTGGTAAGAAGCAGTGGGGTGAGTTGCAGTGTGGGAATGCAGTAGTGATTCAGGTTTTGTGCTCTTTACTCCTCCCCTTATGTGGTTTCTAAGTGCCTGCCTCATTTGTCATATTTCTGAGTCATGTTCAAATAAATAATGGCGCTTGCTTGTCTTACCATGGTGGTGGTTTCCAGTAGAGTTTCGTGTTGACCAAAAGAAGAAGTGACATCTAAAATGAAGTTTTGCAAATTACATAAAATTTTGTTTAAATTGTTTGCTTTTGTTACCAAAAAAAAGATTAGTACATACCTTCAAAATATTACATTCTCAATAAGAAACCACATGACATTAGAAATAAAACTATTTAATGTTAAAAATGATAATTTTATAATCTCCTAAATCTAATCAGTTACCCCCCCTTTTTTTTTAAATTCCTTTTTGTTTCTAAATACTGTATTAAAATGTAACCTCTTCTCTTTTTATGTTACTTTAAAATGTCTTTATTATTCCTGTAGTAAATGAGCTTATTTGACTTTAAGAAACCATAATTAAAGACTATATTACATATCTCTAGTACGTATCTGTCTGTACACATAGTGGAAAAATACTTTTATTAAGTGTGTACCATTTGCATTTCCTTGATTCAGTCTTGGATCATTCATGTTTCATTATGAATGTCCTGTACCACATAATGTCTGTTCCTCTGTGTTCATTTCCAGGAATTATTAAACTTCATCTGCCATCGTACTGCAAGCAGCACTATAGTGGCAGATCAATCAAGCAGTATCATATAACCAAAATATAGGCAAAAAGAAAGATTTCATTTGATTTAATTTCATTTGATTTAATTTTTTTCATGTCAAAATGACAAACCGCTGACTGCTTTCTTCTATTTATTCCAATCTATAGCTGACGTTGTCGGTATCCAAGATGTGTCATCAGTTATCACAAAAAGAGGGATTTGGTGCCAACATACTTTACTGTGTCAGCGGGCACTGTGGCCCCCTGAGATGATGCCAGATGCCATCTCTCTCTCACACTGACACATACCGACATTTAAGGTAGACCTGGATGTTGAATCAAATCTCCCCGTATCAATATTTCAAATGTTAAATGTTGTTTAACATGATGTTAAATTGATACACATTTTAAAATTATTTTTACCTTCATCATCTACAAATACTGTTTAATGTTTGTTAATGGGGGTCTACAGTTAAACGGTGATCATGCACACATCAATTCATGGTCTGCTTGGGTTCACTAGACTTTTGCATTTACATTACACTAAATCTTATAGTTATGTTTAAAGGTAAGAAACCTGGTCTTATAGTATGATCTTTGTGTCACTTTAAAGACACAGCTCAGGAGTCACTGTTAAATCCTTGAATGGATTTTAATGTAAAGCCGAAATTTCCTTTTTTTTCCCCATTTTTTTTCTTAGCCATTTTAACTATGTAGGGTGTGTCTTTTAAGTATCTGTGTGTGTTTGTGAATGTTGTACGCCTCTGTGTTTTCCATAGAAGGTTAATTAAAGCCAACAAGCCTGTCACTGATTGATGAGCCGCGACTCCGCTCCACAAACTCCACTCCAGAATTTAAAATCTTCCTTCTAACTCTGTTGGGCTGCCCTGAAGGGAACAGAGCCCTACACACACACACATACACTCACACAGCATGGAGAGGAAGTATAGTCTGTGAGACTACAAACAGTCCGCAAAGAGAGAGCAGTGAGAGAGTGGAGTGTGTGAGAGTGTGAACAAGGGCTGAAAGAGTTCCGTGATGTGACGTGTGAATCGCTGCTGATATTGCTACCGTGTGTAACATGAGTGTGTGGAGAAAGAGTCCGGATACCTTGCTGCATTTATTTGGGTGCCTGATGGATAATCTGCTGAGTAACTTTCTTTTCTTTCCCAGAGCTTTTGTAGCTTATTCAGCTTGAATTAGTCATGTTTTGCTGTCTCCATAAGAGGACAGTAGTAGCAGTTTGTGAGATTATGTGTATATGAGTTTAGGAATAAGTGTGTGCTCCTGTGCTGGTTATGGTGCTATTTAAAACATTGTGTGACAATTCTGTAAGTAGCGTGTGCACGATGCTTCGGTTTTGAAAGTAACACTTTTAGAAAGATGTATTTGCGGTCACACAAGTGATGGTGTGTGCCGGGTAGTGTGTGCATGACTGAGTGTGTGTGTCGGGGAAATGTACCGGCGTTCACCCTGTGCCAGAGGAAGGGTTTATTTTGACTTCAGTGAAGAGGTCATCAGGAGACTCCATGCCAGCAATCATGGCCATACGCACAGGTTAGGACACACGTACAAATACACACACATATTTCATGCTGTTTCACACGTTGCTTTTGTTGAAGTATTTATTCATTCAGTCTCGCTCAACTTTGACTCTGTCTAAATCATTAACTAAAACACACTTTCAAAATGCTTTATTTAAAGAAATCTTTATTGTTCATGGTTTGTTGTCTTGCCTCCTGTTGCTGTGTGTCTTTGCCGATCACCTGGTATGTGATTAGATGTGCCGTCACATGTTTGGGGGAGAAAATCCCACTAGGTTCGACTGGTTTAGGGGTGCAACTGTTGAACAGGTTGTCTGCTGTTTTTCAGTTCGTCTGCAATGCAAATAAGTGTTGGGGTTGATTTGTTTGTTATCATTACTACTTTTTTAGCTGCTGTTTAGGCTATATATATAGCCTGGTCTGTGCTGCACCACATGACCTGAAAGATATAACTACAAAAAGCAAAATGCATCATGACATTGAAGGATCTGCGAAAACCTCAGCCTTTAGCAACTGTTGTATGTTTGACATTGTTGTCATGCAGGATTTATTGTCCACTAGCCAACATCACTGTCCAGTTTTTTTCTGTAGAACATCATAGGGTCAGTATATGGGATATATTGTTCTGTACTTGAACAGTAAAAGATTCGTTAAAGCTTTTTTTTTTGTGAAATACTGGTGAGTTAAACATTTTCAAACCTAAACATCTTATAAAAATGAAGTAAGGGAATAGACTGTACATAGTTGAACTTGTTTGCTTTTCTTAGCAAAGAGGTTTGTGATAGCTGCTGTTGTGAATCGGCTCTGCATGGATTAAAGTAAAATTCAATAAATGTCATCCCAAAGTACATCATGAAGAAGGGCAAGAAGAGCTAATTCCTCTCATAGGGTCTTAAAGTGTAATGAAAAAACACACGTAGTGTTTAAAAGAAGAAAAAAAAAAAAAAATAGGCCGAGTCGCTTCCCAAGAGAACTGTTGGTTTTGTGGCGCAGCTGAGGACACAAGCTGGTGTTTTGGAATAACTTCTTGATAAAGTTGGAAAATCTGAAATTTACCTTTAATTCCAAGAGTCTAAAATGTACTGAGCAAGTTGTGGACGTTACGGTTTCTGTGTGGATGCAGAAAAAACTTTAGTTTCTTTAAGCTTTTTAAGCAAAATAGGAGAACTAGAATATACATTCATGGATGTCAGGAGATGTCTAACATTCACCTCTGTGAATGACAGTTTCCTGTGGAAAGTACTGTAATGTATTGAAAGGAGAAGTAAACAGGTGGTACACAGTACTCTGCTACATGTCTGAATCATTAGACAGGTAGATAAAAGTCACGTTAGCTTTGGGGAATAATTACTCCATGACAGTTTTTTTTGTTTTTTTTTTTACATGTCGGTGTGCGTGAGCTTGTATGTGGTTTTGTTTGTTTATAACATATTTACACACATGCCGCTGCCTGTGTGCATGCATTAGCCTACATAGTGTGACTATTTCTCGCAGATCCAGCCAGTACAGATAATCTTCCAGAGAAGTGGGCTCAGCTAAATATCTGGTCAGTGACCCGTGTTCCTGTGGCATAATAACAAAGATTAGGGGTCCTTTGATCAAAACAAAAGATTTGGTTGCTGCAGGGTCCCTTTTTATATGTTAAATCTCAAGCTAGCATCACTATGAAGTAATTATTTTCTGAGTTGTAAATGCCTAAATTTAATTCATGTCACTGTTTTTTTTTTTTTGTTTGTTTTTTTAAAAAGCCAATTGACTACGTTGACTACATTGGACAATTAAAACATTATTCCCATAACATGTTTATAACAGGTTTTAAATACTTTCAGTATATTTAATATATCAGCTGTTGGGTGAATTGGCTTCATTTGCCTGAAAATGTGGTCTGTATCCATAAAAAAAAAAAAAAGCTTACAATCAACAGTATATTTAACTGAAGGGAACACGCGTAAGCCTCAGGATGCGCTTTAGCTTCATCTTGCATTTCGTTACATGCTGAATAGCTGTCAGAATATAAAGACAGACTTCTTTTCAGTTTAGTGACCCAGTTTTCTTTCCAGACAAGACTTTGAATAGCTGTGTTTTGTGCTTGCTTGCCCATGGGTGGAGTACAGTGCTGCATTGTAGCGTTTTGTGGTTCAGGAGTATTTTGTTTACTGTGCACTTTACTTGCAGTATAATACGTTGTCATGGAGATGCATACACAGAAAAATGCAGTGAAGTAAGTAGCCCTAAGTCTGCTTTGGTTATGTGGTTTGGGCTTCAGAATTTTTGAGTGACTGGTGAAAGCTGAAAAGAGGTGCTGCTGTGAAGTGGGCTTGATGATGGTGATGATGGTGATTGCAACAATTAAAATAATGGCAAGTAGGTAAGGCCGAAAAAACCTGATCAAATAATGAGATAATCACAACAATTGAAACAACGGTGACTTTGGGGTTGGTAATGATGATGATCATTATATTTGGGACCGTGGGGATTAGACTCAAGCTTTAAAACAGGAATGTCAAAAGCATTTCAGCAATCAAAGTGTGCCGATTAGTGAACAGCATAATAACCAATAATGAAAACAAACATTTTTTTTCCCCTTGCTTGAGTGCAAAGTACAAGTACAATGTCAAAATGGTTACATTTTCAGGAAACATAAACAACCCAAATTTCTTTTAGCAATATGTGTATGAAATACATTTTGTAGCTCATATTAAATTTTTAATGATGAAATATTCAATTATAAATATGTAGAACTTTTTGTATTTTGTTTTAAACTTCATATGTAAAAATATTTTGTATAAACCTAATTTTTATTTTTTATATATATTTTATTTGTTTTATATATTTACTTATTTACATGTAAATTAAAATTTACAGATCTAAATTGATCTGAAATCACAATATATTTAATCCCAGGTGTCAGAAACTGGGAAAAAGACTTTCACATCAAAATGAGTAACTTTTCAAGAGTTAGTTTTTCTTTTTTTTATTATATATGTACATACCTGTACATTTCTACATCTGTGTAGTAATTTTGACCAACTGAACTGGCTGAATAGATAAGAAAGATTATGCTCCTGCTTTGAAGGGTTTGATTTTTTTGAATGCAGAAAATGCAGTCTTCATATGGATAAATTAGTAATTGCAGTTACTTTTGGAAATAATACACACACAAAAATGCAGTTAATGTTTTTGTCATTTTCACATTTCACAAATTCATCCTGAAGACCATATTGGGCGTCTGCAGTAGGCCAGTTCTGACCCCTGAGCTTTATGTCCAAACCTTGCACTCTCTATAGAAACCACTGGATTATAGATATACTAGAAGCCAAATGCAAACACAGTGAAATTACTTTATCACCAGAAGTGTTCATCTCATGCTGCTGCATCATCAGTGAAGAGTGTTTTACTGAATCTAGTCACTGTGGACTAAGTTTATGCTTTGCAGCAGCTAAATATGTAGGAAATACTGTGAAATGTTAAATTCATTTTAAATTTTCTTCCTGCCATCTTCCTGCCATCCATCAATCCATTTTTACATGAGAAGAATGTAGATATTTGATCGTACTAAATGAAAATACTCAAAATAAGTACAGACAACTTCAGATTGTATCTAGGATAAAAAAAAAAAAAATGTGTTCAGAAACTTTCTTGCACAGTTCTAACTTTAACTTCCACCACACAGCGTTGACGTTTGTGTGTGCAAGAATTAGGGGTCAGGGACTGAGACCGCCTGAGCACAGATGCAGCTCTGTAATTTACCAGCTCAGGGATGTTTTTCTTATTAAAGCAACTACTTAGCCCCCCTACCCCCATTTTTCACTCAGCCTCTGCCATCAGTTTTTATCCATGGACTCTTAATTTCTCATTTGGAAACCTGATGCAGCAGCATCATTATATGCCAACCACCGTCACTCGTTGATGTAGTACGGTACCCCACTTGTCTCACTTACACAAACACTCACACAGCTGCAGCCCCCATGCCTTCATCATCATCACCTCTTTCATCTCACCTCAGGACTGTTTAGTGTTTCCTTATGTGACATGAGGATTGTGTATTTAGACTGTAAATCATGTTGAATGAGAGCATCTGCTGGATGACTTTGTACCTAAATGTGCATGTATAATGACTCGGCACAGACCATGATTGCGTTAGTGGCCTCGTTTCTATTAATAAATCCTGTCTCTACTTGAACTCCTGAGTCTTCTCCTTTTTTTGGCTGCAGAAGACAAGAGCTTGGATGTTTAATTTCTGTGTAAAAGACAAACGGTGAATGTTGGCATAAATGAAGTGGGTGAATTTTAGGAAGAAAATGCAAAGTCAATATAAGTACACAGTATATACTCAGTATATCCACTAGCCTCTTTCTTTTAAATAATTAAACCTTAGGTAACTTTATACATCTAATCCACTACATTTCAGAGAGTAAATCATGTGTCTTTCCATACTCGTGTATTTGTTAAACAGCTTCTGTTCCACATTACAGTAAATAGTCTTAGCATACGTCACACTATTAAAGAAGCAAGTTTCCGTCATTTTAGCCTCTGAAATTTTACAAAAAGCCGTCTGTAGTTTAGGTCATAGTTCAGATGTCTTATCAGAATGTCAACAAGCTGTTCGGAAAAGAAAATGTTACTGCACCTAAAACCCTACTGTTAATGGTAATCTGTTTGCCCTGCAGAAATATTAAAAGCCAAAGTCATACAAACCCAGATGATAATTTGCAAGTATATCAGAGATCACAAATTCCAACCCTCCTGTCCCCCAGGCTACAACACACCCGACTGAATGAATGAATCATTGTACAGAATGCACACATGCTGTTGGATCCATTTTATCTGAATCAGGTATGTTGGAGCAGAGAAATGAGAAGAAGAAGAAAAGAAAAAAGCTGATAATAACAGAGTAACCACAAGAGATGCTGCACCTCCCTTTATCATTTTATTTCTGTAAACTTACATAATAAATAAAGTACTGTTACTTCTTATTATCAGTTTCAGAGGTGAATTGATACTACCAGAAAATTCTTTTTAGTCATGTAAATAAGACAAGTCATCCAAAATTATCTGAAAGTAAAAGAAACACAGTTCAATATTGTTAAGACTTTATTTATTACCTTATTCTTGCATTTTTTTTTTTTTTTTGCCTTTTTTGCTGTTTGGGAACAAAAGACAAAGTCATGCAGACACAACGCAGTGCCACCACTCACTTGTCCTTGCCACGTATTTTTCATAAAAAAAATTGTACGAACCATTTGTGAGAGCAGCATGGACTATGAGGCATTATGTAGCTGCATCCTCAACATTAAAATAAAAACAGGAATAAGATTTTAGTTGTCATGTTAAAATCAGTTTTTACAATCAATGACTAACACGTTCGTGTCTCGATCATGATGTGAACTGAACCCTTCTGACATTATGGGATCATATTAGCTCATGCATTGGGAAGCGTTTGTGCAGTTTTAAAGTGCCTCAGGTAATTACCCATTTTTAGACATTTTTGTTGCAGATTAAATAAAGGAGCTTCTATTGCAGCTTCTATTTTGGTTCAGTCTGATGGAATTAGTCACTCGGCTCATCAGTTCTTTTACAGTATTTCAGAGCTCTGGCACATTTCATACAGCCAGCTGGTTGGACAAAAAAGATGCTTTGAGGATCTTCTCTCTGTGTCTGTTTCTTCTTCAGAGCCAAATTATTTGCAATAATGGCAAGTCGTGGTTGTCATATTTCTTTGTGCAACATTACAGATGTTTTCGACCCAGCACTGCTTAACGTTACTCATTGTAGTCATCTGAAAGCAGAGCAGAACAAATTTATACCTGGTTTGAAGTTAAGTTGGGTAAGAGAAGGAAAAAACAGGAGATGTTTCCATGGCACCTCTGTTTGCTCAGCCCAGCAGACAAAGGGTCACTGGTTTCCTCTCACCATACAGGAAGGAAGAGATTAATCCAGAGGGTAAGAAAGCTTTTTTCTTTTTCCCTGTCTGGGACACTTAAAGTGTCCTTTTTTTTCTACAAAGCATAAAAAATTCTTGTGGCCAAGTCTGAGCTGTGGTCACTTTTCCTCTCCATTTGAGATGGCTTTTTTTCTTCTGTTATGAGGGGAAAAAACATGTGTTTAATAGGAGAGGTGTTTCTTATGTATCAGTACTTAAAGGACTACTGTACAACTAGAACCAGGAGTTTTACTTATCCATGTGCAGGAACTAAATTAGAACTGAACACTTTTATGACTTCATCTTATTTTGGAAATATGAGTTTAAACAGCGACACTGGTGTATAATCATTCCTTTATACAGATCACCTTTAAATTTGTGAAGATTGCCAAATATTAAACTACAGTTATGACTTGTTTTGTCTACCTGTTAAACCTGTGACCTTTTCCATACTCACGTGTACCAGTAATAGTTTCTAACATGATTTTCAGAAGCAACATGAAATCTGTTTTAAGGACAAAGTAAAAGACCAAGTGGTCAACATGGTGGAGCATGACTGTTACATGTGCCTCATGAACACATCTAAGTTATGCTTCTCTGTTGAGGATCAGTTTGTTCTCGAGCACAGTATGTCAATAAAAAACAGTTCCTGCTGACAGAAGTGGTTTTGCTGTTTTCTTAGGAAGTAATCTGCAACCCACCATAATTTTTGGTTATTAAAAGAAAAACTGTGCAGCCACACCACCTAAACTTAAAAACAAATAATTTGCTCATAACAAGCTAAAACACCACATGAATTTACAGGCTGGTTGTCAAAACCTGACCAGACAGAAGGAGCTCACGCTTGTTAGTGGCATTTATTGAACTAAATTGAGTCTTGAATGGTCACAAACCAGAAAGAATTTGATCCAAACTGGAAAATTAAAACTGGAAAATTAAATGGCCAACATCTTTATGACCTGGTCACCCTCGTCTTATTAACTCATTCCAGTTTCAATGGGATGCTCTTCTTCTGAACAGGCTCACATATTGACTGGATTTTAGGCAAATAATAAAATGTTGAAAGCATCACAACCGTTTCAATTCGTTTTCCTAGCCTGGCACACCAGACTGGAGCGCTCTATATATTCAATACAGAGCGACTCAGTCTGGAGTCCCTCCCCTTCGTGGAGATTCACATCGGTCTCTGATTGGTTGATCGGAAGAGACTCTTGCCTCTTGCCTTGCGTTAACACGTATTCTTCAAAACATTCAAGATGTCGCTTTGACGTAGCGACATTACTGGTTGCCGTACATGACGTTTAAATGACTAGGAACATTAGCCTGTTGTGCCAGACTGGAGCGCTCTATATATTCAATACAGAGCGACTCAGGTCTTCTTTATGTCTTCTGTACTGCACGCCATGTTTATTTTCTTCTGCTTTCGCTCTACTGAACACTTCCAGACATTGTAGGCTGCTGCGTCACATCCGCCATTTTTCTGATTGGTTTACTCCATGCTTGTTTGTCCCGCCCTAGAAATCCATTGATGCGAGAGAGTCCCCGGACTCTACGCTGGTACAGCGAGAGAGTCTGGCTGGCCAGGTTATTGTTTTCCTTCTATAACTGCTAAAATTTGATGACTGTTACGAGAAAATAATGGGCACTGAGTCTGGCAAACATGTTTCTCAACGTTATTTTTATTTGTCTTGTGAAATGAATTTTACTAATTAGATCAGTGTTCAGCGGTGGAAAGAGTCGTTGCAGCACCTCCAGAGCTTAAAGAGAAATAGGATGAGGAGGAGCCACTTTCAGGAGCCATAAAGCTGCTTCATAAGCTCTTTGTTTCTTCCACTGACTCTTTCATATCCTGGTGGAAAGTATGTACTCTTATTTTTTAAATGGGCATCTTCTTTCAGCTCAGATTCCCACCAGACTCTTTCAGCTTTATCTGGCCCAAATAATCTACACAAGATTTTGCCATTGTATATCTGCTGTTGCATAAATACATTGTTTACAGTATAATTAGTAATAATGTTAGAAAAATGTTTCAACATAAATAGTTTTAAATAAAGAAATGGATCTTTTGAATTCACCGTCTAGTGACAGTTGTGTCAAGTTACACAAAATCTTCATGTGTTGTGGTGTTAGTATCACGTGCCATGAGCAAGACGACGACACTTAGTCGGTTTCTCAGTCGCAGCAAATGTTCTGGAATATTTCCAGCTTTCTTTGGATGTTGTCTCAATACAGCTACGTTTAAAGGCTGAAAAATAATCAATGTGATTCTGTTCATATTTAATTATTCCAGTATTTATTCAAACAACTTGGAGACCATTTTTCCCCCAAAGTTTCCTTTTCTGGTGACAGCAGCTCTTGTGTGACTGCAAGGTCTCAGCAAATAAAAGCAACTTGGTTGCCTTTATCGCTTCCACCTAAAATGAGCTCGTCTCACAAAGTCAGTTGTAATACCTTTATTTATAGACAGGAGTTTTCCAGCCTGGGATTTAGAATTTCTGCCAAACTACCTAAAATATATATATATATATATATTTTTCTTTTGGTGGATTATGTTCACAGCTGTTAAAAGGTATCAAAATAATCCCAAAGTAATCTTCTCTTGCCAATATAATACCAGATTCAGATGTTTTGCATCCATCATCAGTTACATTAGCCTGTAAACATGTTCAGCAAACCGTGTTGTGAAATTAACAACAATCTTTAGAATATCAAATTTCAGATATACAAAAAGATGTGTCAGATCAGATTATTACAGTAATCTGATTACTCTTTCTTACAATTTTGTGCTGCAGACATAAATTGCATGTTAAGTCTTCTATGTAGTGCATGTCTTCTTAACATGACATGTGTTTGTATATCATCAAACCCTCAAAGGCAACAGTGTTGAATTTTGTTGTATTTCAATCTTAAGTACTGTTGTATATCATGTTACACTTTATGTCAATCGTCTAAAAATTCTAGAAGTACTGTTTTTCCCAAAGTGTGTCGATTCCGATACACACTCAGATAAAATCAAACAGGATACTGAGTACAACACGATTGTCTCAAAGCTGGGAAGTGGAGTCATTTCCTTGGAAATAAAGCAAATATTTTCACAAATATTGTCACTGTTAAGACTGTGACAGCAGTTCATCCCTAACCATTCAGTCTGAATTATACTGATATCTATTTGACAAGATAGGCTCCTTCTAAACCATAACAAAAGAGATTCATTCATTTTCCGAACCGCTTATTCCAATTCAGGGTCGCGGGGAAGCTGGAGCCTATCCCAGCCGGCTTTGGGCGACAGGCAGGGTACACCCTGGACAGCTCGCCAGTCCATCGCAGGGCCACACACAGAGAGACGAACAACCACACTCACGCTCACACTCACTCCTAGGGACAATTTAGAGTGACCAATTAACCTATCATGCATGTCTTTGGATGGTGGGAGGAAGCCGGAGTACCCGGAGAGAACCCACGCATACACGGGGAGAACATGCAAACTCCACACAGAAAGGCCACTGACCAAACCAGCCAAGGATCGAACCAGCGACCTTCTTGCTGTGAGGCCACAGTGCTAACCACTGTGCCACCGTGCAGCCCCAAAAGAGATTCATTAATTTAATAAATATTGATACTCTTTTATTAAACAATTGGTCAAACCAAGTTAATATGTGTTTTAGAGCTTTTGGCAAGTCATGTCATTGCTAATCATTCGTTACTACTTTATTAACTATATATTAACTATGGACTTTAAAAAGAAACTATTTACCTGCGCTTTCAATATTTATAAAATCAAATGTTATGGATTAAACATTGTTAATAATAAAATATTGCAGCTAATTTGGACAGCCTAGAAAAAGCCCAATTAAAAATGTTAACATTTCTCCAGTTTGCTCAGTAATAAAATGTTTTTCTGAGTTTTTTTTAGTTTCTAAACTTTCTAAAAAAAAAAAAAAAAAAAAGGTATAATTGATCAAATTATGATTGATACAATCAATATAATTTCTTATGTTTTTATTATGCATACAGCTGGTCAGTTCACACAGTAAAAGAAACAAACAAGCATGCATGAGCAGGAATAAAGTGTAAGAACTATCTGCACTTTACTCAACATTGATCGTTCTGATCTAATCTGATCTGATCGTTCTGATCAGATTGTTCGCAACTGAAACTGGCTACAAAGGAAGCTGCTTTTAATGGGAAAAAACTCTGTGGTGTGGATATTGCTACTGTTGTCATAGTTTAAAACTGAAGAAGATTTGCATCTGTGGATTAATCTCATGGTAAAAGCCAAAAGACATGAACAAATAAACAGAGGGAACATCTATTTCTGTCACTGCCATCCAGTTATGGCGTCTTTACTCAGTCGCCGTACTCGTCGCTCAGATTCAGCTGGGTCATGGGAAAATGATTTGTCATGTTTTTAGCAAATAATTTTGCGGTCAGAAGGAGCACTTCCTGATTGTTTTAAAGGAACATGACAGCATAAACACAACTTTCTTGCTTTGCAGCCAAATGATTGTAATTGGTTAGAAAACAAGCCATATCAGGGAATTTCTGTTAAGGTGTTTTTATTACTTGACTGAAAAGTTACAGATAAGACCATATGGAAAGAAATCCTATCACAATTTTTTGTCATGAGTCCCACTGTCGCTTTGATCCTGTAATCCCTGTTCACACATGGTCAGATTCCATAAGACCATGTTTGTTTGGCTTGTCATTTCTCCTCTATCAGGGAAGTTCACAAGCGTAGCTTTCTTTATCATCATTCTTATCTTTCCTACTTGCTTCAAGTTAAGAGAGATTTTAACTTTGGTAGTCTAACACAAAAAATGTTTATAATAATGTGCAAGATCCAAGAGCAGCTGGTGACTGGCGTCTATATCAACTTAAAAGGGGTGGCATGGGTGAATGGTTGGAAAGCGCTTTCCCCGACAAATGCTGTAATCCTTTGCACCGCCAGGACTCCCCCAAACATTTATTTGTATCCAATCTAACTTTTTTTTGTTGTTTTTTTAGGACTTAAGTCTTGGATGTCCCGTCTGTTGTGTTGAGTAGATTATTGTTGCTTATAGTTTTTTGGCCTTTGGTAATTACTTAAAATAACATTTATGAAGAGTTTGAGTAAACCTGCTATTGATTTGTACATAATTATAGTTAATCATCTCTGCTTTAGTCTTGACATTTCTGAGCTTTCAAACACATCTCTGTCATCATTCTGCTAATAGAGCCGTGGAAGGAGAAGCTTTAAAGCCAAGAAAACAAGTGGACGTTTGAGTTCCCAGAGGTATTAAATGATCTTTCGGGGTGTATATTTAGCTTTCCCCCAGGGTCTCATCAGTAAGGCGGGTGGGTTGACGTCAGCGCCACCTGGGGATCAACAAGACCAAAAATTGGCATCTTCGTCTCACAGAAGAGTCATAATACAATTTGTTCTAAAAAACGAAAACAAAAAAAAGAATATCAGGCAGTCCTTAAAAGTAGACCTTCCCCTCATATCAAGAATACTTTATTCATCACCATTTTTATTTATTTTTTGTTATCAATATGTGAATAAATTATCAACAAATCTTGTTCTGGGGTTGTATTTGTGAAGTTTAATTTATTTCATTGTTTTATGAATTGTTTGTTTTGTTTTTAATAATTTTATTACTTAATTTATTTTATTCTTCTTGTCCAAAATATAACACATCTTTTTTGTAATTATGATTGTATTATTCAGTCAGTCAATGAAAAATAAACCCCCTTTTTTCTTTTTTCTTTTTTTTAAATAATGTCTTGTCCAGCATTTAAAGCTGAGGTTGGTAATCTTGCTCAGAGACATTTGTTTTTACTCTGGGTGAAGTGGTTCCTCGTCCTGATAGTAGTCTGTACATTTTGTAATCATGAGCAATAAGAAATATAGTCAGACTCCTCAGTTTGCTGTAAATCTGTAAAAACTCTGACCAATCAAAACATTTGGGTTGAATTGAAGTTGTTCATTTCTTATATTTCTTAAGCTTCTTTTTCTCGCTCCCCTCCTCCTCCTCCTGCAACACATACCTGATAGCCACACCCTGTGTATAAATAGCATGTTAGGAAAATACAAAGTAGTGAAGAAGAAACTCGGAAGGCAAACATGGCTGAGAAATTGCAGGAAGGCTTTCCCGACCCGGCTCGGTTTATTTGCCTCTTTCCACTAACCAGCTGAGAAAGAAAGAGAAAATTGTTGGTGGAAAAAGTAGCGAACTAGAAAAACACTCGAAGAGCGCAAAACCTCTGCCTTGGCCTTTAAAAAAATTCTTGTTTCCAAACTGTGATCTGGATCATCACCAAAATTAAAATCAGTTCTTCTTTTTCACATTTCCAAGAACTCCTGAAAATTTTAATAAAATCTGTCCATTATGTTTTGAGTTATGTTGAACAAAAACAGATAAACACCGGTAAAAACATAACCTCCTTGTTGTAGGTAAGAAAAAAGCCTTGGATCTTGCAAGAAGCAAAATCAAAGGGGGAGGAGCCAAGACAGGGTGCAACTTTCACATCTTGCTAGTTCCCCAACATCACCTACCCCAGCTTTAAGCAAGCAGAATGATGATCTGGATGCCGTGTTCTGCTGAGCAAATTTACTTTGCCAAGGGGAGCTTTATAAATATAATGATCCCTTTGATATTCTTAATTTTTATTTTATTTTTCTATTTATTTTGCATATTTGTTCATTTTACAGAGTTTGTACTGCTGGACTGGAGCAGAGAGGTTAGAAAAGGTACAGAGAGACAACCGAAAAAAGAGAAAACACTTCTAAAAGAAACAAAAAAAAACATTTTAAGAACTGTAGGTGACATGTCCCCTTATAAAGAAATGGGTAAAAGGTTTGATGGGCAATGGTGAGGTTATTTCTATATCCAGCATTTAGTAATAGCAGCACATGAGAGCAATGTGAGACCAGTTACAGTTAAACCAGTTCAGGTTTACACTGTTGTGATAAATGGACTTAGAGTATTTCACTTTAAAGTTACTGTTTCTTGTAAATCTCATTTTATTAGATGGATAAAAAAAAGAAAATCTTTGGGAACAGGGATGGCATACAGGAATGACTGATTCTTCCTGATTTATCTGAATACTTGTTCAGACAGATGGGCCTTGAAGGCATTTCCTGGCCTTCATGAACATTTATGCCTTTGAATTTTCTTTGTGCACATGATCCAAGGCATCAAAATTCATGGAAAGCCTTCAATGTTTGTTGATAAATAAAGAAAGAGTGGACATTGGGAAATCTTTTTAAGTAGGTTTGACAGGGCTGTTACCACAACTGGTCATGTGACGTCGACACAAAGCAGTGGGTTGACCTGAGGGCAGAGCTGTCACACAGAGGATGGGAGGCATGCGTTTGTATTCCTGGTTAAGATTCACAAAGAGTTTATCTTTATTTAACTGTTGACTATTATTATTGGTACTTTTTAAAATGTACCATTATTGCATCAGGCGTAGTGAAAATAAAATTAATTTAAAAATACATTATTAATCCAGAAAAAGAAATTCCATTGTTGTAGTTTTTTTTTTAATGGAACTCAGTCAACTAAAAGGAGTGGATTGCTGCTCCAGAGGACAAAGGCTGCTGGCAGGACTGACCTCATTACTATTCTGTGTTGCAGCAAACCTGAAGATGCCTCTCATTAAACACACCCTGCTGCTGCCTCTTCGCAAATACACAAACTTACAGTGGATATGAAACATGTTGGTGCAGACAGTGAAGGACCTCCTACAGGACACTAAAGTCCTCTTTAAGACATAGAAGTCCTGTCTGTGGACAGCCTTTGTTTTGCATTTCCAGTCTAATCTGTTGTGCAGCTGAGCTTCCAGAAGTCTTCCTGTACTGGAAAAAATGCTCATCTGTCAATGAATGTAAGTAGTTTGAATTGAACTTATCTGCAATAACTTTTACAAGAATTAAGTTAATTATGTTTATTTTTTACTGTGCAGTCCACCTGACCAACACTTTGGGCTTTTTGGAAACAGCAGCTTTAGCTTTTGAAAGACAGACACTATTTGAGCATCTGAAAGCATAATTTCCCTCCTCTTACATCGGAGAGAGATTTTCTTTTTAACTGAACTCTGGATGTCCAACAGGAACCAGTGTCTGTGCTTTGGAAAAGCATCCTAAAACTCCAATACTTTAATTTGCTTGCTTTGGCACTGATGCGGATCTTAGTGTTTAAGATTGAATTTGTCCGATTTTATGTTTTGTCTCATTTACATCCTGTTTTCCTTTCTACTCTTGTTGCATGTACAGGAGCTCAAAGACAGTGTTTGCTATAATATCTGACATGCACATGAAGCAGTTCTCATCTAAAAAGCCTGAATCTGTGTTTTGTTTTTCCTATTTTTTTTTTTTTAACTACATTTAATTTAATTTCTAATACTGAAAATATCCCTGGCCAAAACTGAAGATATTTAAAATGTTACTTTAAATAGTTAAACAGCTCCAGCCTACATGTTAGCATGCTTTTTTTTTTTTTTTTTTTTTTTTAAATGTTTTTGTCCACACTCCTCATTAAGGAACATGAATATCTTACAGTAAACCAGACTGTGTTGAGGTTTCGGTCTGGTCATGCAGCAGAGGTGATCACCTGCTCTTCTGACTGATTTTGTTTTTGATTTCTTTGCCTTTTGATGGAACTTTACAAGTAAATTCTTTTTTCAGTAACTCTTTCATGCTTTCATGTTGTTTAAAGTGCAATCAGCAAACTTCTGCTGGTATGTTTGTGTGCAAAAGCTGCAACGAGGGCTGAACAAAGTAAATGGAGAAACTGACTTATGAAATCAAAGTACAGTGGAAATATAAAAATCACACACTGTTTAGCATTTATGTGGAAAGATACCAATTTTTCCTAAGAAAGCCATCCTTCTGATGACTTTTCCTGTTCTCTGTCTCTTTTCTGCCGTTTCTCAGCCACTCGTGTCATGTTTTTCCTTTTAATGTGAACGTGTGTGTCTACGTTAGGGAACATATTATGTTGGAATGTGTGACTGTAGTCAAACTCTTATCTCATCACGTGAAATAAGTTGTCCTTTTCTCCTCTGTTCCTCCTTGGTTCCAAATTCCCTGTGTTGTTGTCCTACATAATGATGACAAAAGGCAATAACCTGAAATTACTGAAAGGCTGTGGACACTTGCTATAGAGTTTGCCCCTTGTATATTATATCTGTGGACTGCAGAGCTGAGCTCTTTAAGACTTAATTCTTCCTAATGAATGCTCAATTCAGTATTTTCGTTAATTAAAAGCCATTCCACCCACACCACTATTTTTTTTTCTCAATTTATGGTAAGAGCAATAAGATGTAAATATCTTTATCAAAAAAATTGTGCTCATGTGTTTGCAGCTTTGATGTGGAGAATGGACCATCTGCCAGCTGCAGCCCTCTGGACCCACAGGCCTCCCCCGGCTCTGGTTTGGTCCTCCACACCAACTTCCCAGGACATAACCAGCGTAGAGAGTCCTTCCTTTATCGCTCTGACAGTGATTATGAGCTTTCCCCCAAGTCCATGTCACGAAACTCCTCCATTGCCTCTGAACTGTAAGTAAACACAAATTCAAATAGTTCAATTTTAAGCACAGAGACATTTGAAAAATAACCCAGATAATATTATATTTTTGTGATTTTTAACACAAAACTAAAGCCTGAATATGGCTTTTTTTTTTTTTTTTTTAAAGAACTTTTTACCTAAAAGAAAGAAAATCACTTTATTTCATGTGCCTATAGATACTACTTACTAATGCAGTGATGTGGTTGGTTTGGGGGTCCCCAGATATAAAAATATCATTCGGAGAGCTTGCAGCCAGCTTTGGTGTCACAGTAGAACTAGAACCACGAAGTAAACTTTGTTGTTAGCTGCATCCAGCAGCCGCTATTGTAGCTTTAACATTGAGTTCTACATATTCTCCTAAATGCTACATAATGCTACAAATCAAGGAACCACTTAAAAGTGCTTTAAAGGGCTTTTTTTTTTTTTTTTTTGTAAAATACACATTTACTTAATCAAACCAATTAATCTCCAGATACTTTAATAGTCTTTTTACTTTAATTTAAAAAAAAAACAAAAAAACAAAACCAAGTCCGTGATTAAAACCATCTGTACCTGTTTGCTGCCTCCCATTGGCTACCAAACATTCCTGTCAAGTCTGTCACACCCCTTCAATTCCAGGTGCTTTACCTAAAGCATCAAAAACATTACCGATGGTGCAAAGAAAGTATTAAATCATTCCATCAATTCCATCATTAGGCTTTATCTAAAAACTCTTCTAAAAACAAATCTTTAGCTTGTGTTTTTGGATTATTATTTACTATTAATCTCGATAAAAGCTTGTATGTTTTTTTTTTTTTTTTGTTCCCTTTAGCGAGATGTTTAGTTAAAATGTTTCAGACAGTAATATCATAATAGACTGCCCTCATAAAGTAACTATAAGTTAAGCAATGCAAGACAATAATAAATTTGTACTTTTAACCCTTATTAAATTCATCCCCATAAATACAAGTGCATCCCAGGATCTCACTGAACTACTGCACTGCCCTCTAGTGGACGTTCTCATGGAACTCAAACAGAAGTGGGTTTAAGGTGTTTGAAGTTTTTCACGGGCTTTACAACCTAAATTAGAAATCTTTAAGTTCATCTCTCTGGAGTGACTTTCCTGCAGGTTTTAGATGTTTCTTCACTGCAGCAAACCTGACTCACATTTATGGGTGAAGAGATCAGGAGACTTGTACTGACGAGAAGGTGTGGGAAAGAACCACTTTTTGTTCTGTGTTGTAGCAGTAAAACAACTAAAACATGGACTTGCATCTTCACACTCCCTGTGTTATGATGCCATAATATATGACATTAATGTAAAACTCAGAAAGAAGTTTTTCTTTCTTTTTTTGTTTTATATATAACTTGGACACAAAGGGTCGCTCGGATTACAACCACTCCTGTTTTTGACCTATGGCCATCCTCTAAAACGGCCCTCTCTCCACAGACCACTCCTTCAGTCAGTCATACTGACGAAGATGACAGGGTGCTTTTTAGTTACAGTGACCAACACTGACTAAACAGATTATTGAGCATTAATGGCACAGAAAAAAACAAAAAATAAATCCATCAACCCTCTGGTACTTGGTGGATTAAAAATTATTTGAAATTCTGAAAAGAAAAGAAAAAAAAAAATCTAACTTGCAGTAAAACATAAAACTCAATCTGTGTCATGTTTCAGGATTCTTCTTCTTTGCAAGATATAAAAATAGTTGAAAATCTTTAAGAAACCATATTTTTTCACCAAATGTTTGACTACATTTAGTCATGAATACTACACAGTAGGACTGAGGGACTTCAGAGTCATACAGATCGTTACTCTCCCACATTCTGAACCAAGAAAATAACAGGAAACCCTCATATGTGCTGCATGTTGTGCTTAAGGTTTTATGATTTTCACCAGATTCTTTTCTTTTGTGTTTCCAGACATGGTGATGACCTGATCGTAACTCCTTTTGCTCAGGTAAGTATTTTATCGTTACACAAAATTGTCCTTTATGTAGCCATATTTAGTAGTACAATAAAAACTGAGTTAGAAACTGTGATGGAAACTAAATGTACAAATGTTCCCACTAGATATGAAATGAGCATTTTATATAACTATTCCCTCCAGCAAAAAGTGTAAAAACGGCTATTTATTGTATTTATTGTTGTTTGGTGAAATTTACATCACAAACAAAATTTAAACAACATAAAATATATTTAAATTTCATCATTCTCATTTGACCAGGTGTAGGCAGAAGCCAATGCTTATTATACCTACCCTTCTCAAAGGCGTTGGAGATTCGTTTACTATATGTAATTTGATATAAAAAGAAAATAATTAAAAAAAACAAAATAAAAAAAAAAACATTTTTCAACACAATTTTCATCATGATCAAAGCATTCCACTTAATAAGAGGTAAGAAAATGATTAACCTTTTAAATATTGTTCCACCACATCTTGAAAATGTTTTCAAACTGTAATATGGAAGTAGCTGTTTTAGATCATCACAACAGCTGTTCCACAAAATAACCCCTTTATTAGATAAACAGTGTTCCATAATCGTCGTCCTAACTATTGGCCTCTCAAACATAAATGTTCCCCTTAAGTTATATTTTGTTTTCCTCTCTGTAAACTTTACCTGGAACAATTTTGGAATTTGATTATGTTTTACTAGATCCATAAATTTAGCAGTATACAAATCAACCAAGTCATAAAACTTCAGAACTTTGGATTGAATAAACAATTGATTACTAGGTGTATTATAAGGTGCAATATTTATCAGTCTAATAGCCTTTTTTTGTTACATAAAAATTGGCTTAGTTCTAGTTTTGTATGTATTTCCCCAAATTCCAGGAGCATATGTCAAGTATGGTGTGACAAGACAGCAATACAATAAATGCAAAGCATTTTTATTTATGATATATTGCAATTTGTAAAGGACTGCAATGATTTTTGATACTTTCTTTTGTACATTTTGTTCATGAGCTTTCCATGTCAATTTACAGTCTATAATTACTCCAAGAAATTTCATATAATTAACTCTTATTTAAACAGTGCATGAGAATAGTCCTGATTCCCTCTTCCCTCTGCCCCGTAAGGTTTTGGCAAGCCTTCGCAGTGTAAGGAATAACTTCACTGTCTTGACCAACGTCCAGTGTGCCTCCAACAAGTAAGTTTCACTGCATCAAGCTCTGCCCTCCTTTTGAGAAATAATAAGTGTAGAATCAAGGCACCGTAAGAGTTCCTGAAATTTAGTGTCTTTATGTTCTCTTTGGGTCACATTTTTATTCTTTTTTTTTCAAAAACGATTTGGAAAAGTCTTTCTTCCCACATGGCTGTGGGAACTGCGGAGGATGCAAATGGATGTGAACTTGATGTACAACTCTTGTTTTACCACAAGGTGGAAGTATTGAGCTGTAAAGGTGCTGGTGCAGGATGTGTGTGTGTGTGTGTGTGTGTGTGTGTGTGTGTGTGTGTGTGTGTGTGTGTGTGTGATGTCACAGCTGCTTCCAGCTCCACTGCTGAGCCTCTAAACTAGTCCAACAAACACACCTGTTCGTCGCCAGCTTCATCATGAAATAATGAAATTACCTGCAAAGGTTTTAACATTTTCCAAGCAGAAGCTGACAAACCAGTTCACGAAAACTGACGTAAAAGTGGGACAAAATACAGTTTTCTCCAGCATGTGTTCCTGATATACATCAAACATTTTCAATGTTCTGTAAGGACCTGGAACAGCTCAGCAGTGTCTATTTATTCTGCATTGCATCACATGCGGTTTGCTCACAACAATGCAAAATGAAAATAGTTTTAAAAAAAACTGAATTTACATGAATGATAATGATGGCAACACAGTTCTGTGGAGCTGCAGCAGCAGTCACCTCCAGCGTCGTTATTCCCAGAGGATTTGTGACTGCAGAGCCAGATTTTCTGGAAATGTGAATGTAGGCCACCTTTCTGTGTTCTGCAACGAGAGTTTGTCGTTGTGATTCAGTTTCTGAAGGTGCAGAGAGCTGTCTGCTTTATCACAGATTGTAGACACAATTTGGTGTATTAACTGCATAAAGCCAGTATGACCTACATTCAACTCTGACACCCCCACATGGTGCAGAGTGGGGACGGAGACATACAGATCTATGAGAAGATGTGCACTGATTTGTTAATATACACTTAGTCTGTTTGTTTGGATCTCAGTGATTTTGCTGTCAGCAGGTTCTTGTATATAAAAACAAAAGAGATGCAGGGTCTCTTTTTTCATCTAAGGACGGTGCTTAATGTGTTTTAGTTTGATGCAGGATTGATTGCTATCAGATTGCATTTTAATTGGTAATTAGATTTTTATTAATTTGCGTTTAAACAAATAAGCACAGGTCAACGAGAACTGGTTGTTATTATTAATGCAAAGTAAAATGTTAATGGGTGAAAAAACAGCTGAAAACTGTGTTCAAACAAAAAGTTAGTGCTGCTCTAAAGCAAACAAAAAGCTCAGATTTAACTGTTAAAATGATAGTAAAAGGACAGAGATAGTTAGTTAATTAAAATATCCAATTAAAAATCTTTAGTCTAAACAGATGTTTCTCATTCAATTGTTTTTAATATTTATTTGTAAGTGAACACATTTGCCCACTTCTTCTCTCATTGGTTGGTTGAGAGTAATTATGATTACTTTCCTAAATATATCATCTATATATCATATATTTTGATCATGTATCACTTTATCACCTTCACATCACATATTGTGATGTCCAGGTGAAGCTGCAAGCATTAGACTCCTGAGACACACTGATCAGAGGAAGGTTGCTTCCGTCTTTAAAACGCATATAGTTTGTTATAAAAGGATACTTTTTTGTTGCCAAATTGCAACAGTTTTTAAGCTTAACTTGTATGTTTGACCACATTCTCTGGCCATAACTTGTCTAGACCAGAGGAATGGTGTCATTTTGGACTCAAAAGTGAAACTGAGCTTCACCTGTAAAACCAGGTTTTCTAACTTGGACTTCTGTGATTACTCTTCCTCCACTGCTCAGCATTTTCCTCTCCTCCTGCAGCACAGCACTGATGCCAAACAATCCCTGAGCATTTCTCAGAAACGCATCCAGCTTTGATGAAAGTGGGAATGTGGGCAGGGAATCATCAAGCTGGGCTCAATGTAAATTTTACTGAACACCAGCGTCCCTGAAGTTCACACCTGTTTTAGCAGTTTCAGGAATTTATAGTTACAGCACATCTGTGTCCCCCTGAATATTAATGAAAAACAGAGCTAACATTTAATCAGGAGGTTTTCCATTACTATTTAGTTATATTTTTTAAACAAAACTTTGTTCAAGTCGTTGCAATGAGTGAGTTTAAGTGAGGTGATTTTATTAACATGTTTTTTTTTTACTCTCTTGTTGATCCAGGAGGTCTCCTGCAGCAACAACACAGCCTCCAATCACCAGAGTTTGTCTCCCAGGTAAAAATGCTCCCAGGAATGTCCTGTTATGTGTCTGGCTTGTGTAAAGCTGTTACTTATCAGGTTTAAATCTGGCTTGAACATTTTTCTACTTCTAATTTTCCTTGTTCTCATCACTCTTTCCCTTCCTCACCTCTTCCTTTGTCTTGTCCTTTTTTTGCCTACGTGACGGCGTTCACTTTTTTTTTCACCATCTGTCTACAGCTCCTATGTTGTAGTCCAAACTACTTTGTCATCAAACTCATTAACCTCGTTCAAACACAATTAAACTGGCAGTTCAGGCAAACAGCCGTGCACACACACACACTCACACACAGCAACCTCGATTAAAGCAGCTCAAACTGCTTATATATATATATATATATATATATATATATATATATATATGAACACACACACATGAAAAGAAAAGAAAAGAAAAACAGTGACTTAGTATAAAACTTTGGATGCAAAACTTAATTCAGCATTCCAACTTGCCAGCTAGCTTGTATAATACTTTGTACCTGAAGGTGGAACAGAAAGTTGCTTTAGTGTCCAGTCTGACTGCAAAGCCAAGGCAAAGCAAATTTATTAAAACACTAAAAGCATTAGATGCTGCAAAGAAAGCATTCAGTAGAAGCAAAAGGCAGCAACTGTAGGAAAAATAACCATGAATTAAAGCGTGTAATAAATTGCTTAAAAGCAAGATCAGTTAAAGGTTGCCGTGCAGACTTTGTACAGAAGCTCATGAGAAAAGAAACGGTTTAAACCTGGATTTAAAAGTTTCTGCATGAAAATGGTGAAAGTTGAATCTCCATCGGCAGTTTGTTCCACTTGTTGCTGCTCTATGTTCAGTCCAGACTCTGGTCTGGATCAGTTGGTCCAAGTCTTGGGATCAAGAAGCTCTGCTAGATTTCTGTTATTTGAACATATGACAGATGTTATGTGGCTTAAACTGTTCTAGGATTTGTAAACAATCAGTAAAGTTTTAAATCTATTCTTTGACTGTCAGAGTAGAAGAAAGGCCTTGTTGACATGAATCTTTTTCTATTAAACAGCCTTAAAATGATATTAAGAGCTTATTAGCACACAGGGAAAAATCCAGTGATAAAGACAAAGCTCTTAAAAAAGCAGCCATCCCAGAACAGGAGTGGCCAAGAGATGAGCACATGGAGTATTTTCTTTTTCTTTTTTCTGTCTGCAGTCTGAGGAAGACAGACCTGACCTTTCTCAGACAGTAAAGTAACCTTTTAAACAAACATATAAACAAACAAAAAACATGAGTGCATATCCTGCTTGTTCAACTGGGGAGTATTTATGAAATTATACAAATTACAATGTAAAATATTAAATGAAAAACTATTTAAAACCATTTATTTAAAATGTAACTTTTGTTTTTTACCTTTACTGAGTTTCTGAGCACTTCATATTACTTCACTCAGTGCATTTTTGCTGTAAAATAAAATTCCTGGTTGGTTATTATTAATATTATTGTTTATTTTGTTACACAAATAGCTTGTACTGAAGTCAGTACATTGTTCCTGACTGACATGACAGCAGCTTAAACCAGGTAATCCTGTGTTCCTACAGGACAAAGCATGCTTAGAGAAAGACTATTGAAATAAAAAAAAACTTCTAGTTCAGGTGGAAGAGGGATCATCCTGAAACTGGAAGATTAACAGCCCCACAATCAGAGCCCCTCCTCAGAATGAGGCACTCATGAGCAAATAATTTAACCATCATATTGTTCCAGACATGCTAATTTTGTTGTTTCTGTAGAAAATATAACACAACATAAACGGGTAAAAATATGTGAGTATTTATGTTGAAGAGTTAATGAGAAATAAATGAAAAGCGATTTGTAGACATGAGACACGGTTAAAAGACTAAATTCAAGTGTGTAGCGTTTACCATTTAAACATGTGTTATGTTATAAATAAATGAATAATCAAAAAATTAGAAAAAATCATTCATTCTTGTGAAAAAAAGAAAAAGCTTGAACTTTGAAGACTAACTTCACACCTGTAGGCAGACACTCCAACATGCTCTCGTCACAACGTTAAAAACAACAATATGTTGTGTAAAAAGGAACAAAGCTGAGCAACAGTGAAACTGAGAAGAGTGCGTGTAGTTAACCATCAAACAGCCAACATGTTTGATATGAAAGGGACTGGTTAGATATGACATCAAACTAAGACTAGCAAAGGTTTTCCTTCTTTTGCTTTTACTTGTTTTTACAACTCGACTCTTTTACCACTCTTAGAACATCTATAATGACATTTAATTAGTTAGTGATCCCAAACAATAAATAAGTTTTTGTTTTAATCATTTTTATTGTTTATTTTCAATTTGACCGACAATGTTGAAATGTAATAACTAGTTATAATTTTTAGTTTGCATGACAAGTTCAAGCATCACTTAACTCACCGTTTTGCAAGCGAATACTTCTATAGTTTACTGCGCTCAAACATTGCTTCATGCAATCTTGCAATCATAGGCAGATGAGGTGTCTGATTTAAATGACTTTTTATCATGGCATACATGCATCATTGTGAGTAATGTGTGTGTGTGTGTGTGTGTGTGTGTGTGTGTGTGCTGTGGGGAGGTGTTCCTGTGGCTCTGATTGACGTCAACATGCCTGTATGTGGCTTCTGTTCACTTCCTGTTGAAGCAGATGGACTGAGTTTTCACTTCCTTCTTCAGAACCGCAGCTCATCAGGTGCTCAGAGTTTGTAAGTGTGTGTGGGTGTGTGTGTGCCTGTGTGTGTATAAGTCAGTACCTCATAAACCAGCTCCATAACTTGCATTAAGACCTTTCACATTTGGACCGTCTATGAATAACAAGCACAAAATATGTTTCATCAGCTTGGCAAGTTGAGCTGGACAATCAGCAGGCTGCTCAAGTTTACATGATGTAAACATTTCTGTTAGCGGTGGGGGGGTTTGATTGCTCTTCAGGTCTTCTTTCAAATCAAATCAAACTTTAGTTCTTGAGCACTTTTCATGCCTCAGGCAACACAAAGTGCTTTACAGGATAAAATGAAGTCATAAGGATTAAAACAAACAGTGGATAAAAAGACATTTAAAAATAATCGACACAAGCTCTTTCATACTTTTTTTATGCATTTTATCTTTAGCCTTTGAAAAAGGATTACATGGAATTTTTTTAATGATTATCACTAGATCTTAATAAAAGTTCTATTGTAGTACTGTAGTACAGTTGTAGTACTGTTTTGTACTAGCAGCCTTTTCGCCGTTACCTTGTGTGAACTTTGGACTGGCAGCTGCTGCATCGTAGTCTGCAAGTTGGTGGTTTGACAAAATAAAAGACCATGCCAACACCTGCTGATGCAAACAGCAGAAGGATATATTTCATTTTGCGAGTTAATTTAACTGAGATGAACTTCATCCTATCATGTGTATTGAAAATAAAAACAAGATTTTGTGAAGTATCACCTCAGATTTCTTCCACATCCAGAAGTACTTACAGCATCCTCAGATTTGAAGTTTTACAACTTCAAATTGCTGGAGTTAATGTATGTTTCTAAAACTATTTATTTATTTTTATTGTAAAGCCAACTTGTTAGATTTTAGTGTTTTAGGTTATGGTTTAGTCATATTTGGTTCCATTATACATACCATAATAACTTATATCTGTGTTAGACTAGATTTTAAATTGCTTTTTGAGCTCTTGATCAAAAGTAAATGTTCCTTCAGTCATTTCTTCCATTTTATATTTTCTCCTTTTCAAAATTACCATAAAATAATTTAAAATGATCCACTCTATGAAGTGATGCTTTTACATGAAGTGATATTTTATGCATATCCTTCAGTTTTAACAATATTCAGTTTCTTTAAAGAACAAATATTCTATGAAATTATGTATGAAATAAAACATTTTAGCTCTTGTCTTCCTACAAGCAAATAAACACATGCACATACATTTGACTGTTGCTCTATGGGGGATGTAAATAGATCTTCCTAAAAAAAAATGTAATAAATTTGAAAGTTTCTGCAGCTTTTTGGAAAAGTACAAAATAATTATTCAAATTAGAAAATTGATTAAATGACAACTTTGAACAATGACAGGGAAAAAAACACACAAACTTGTTCAAACTCACTAAGTTTCCATGATCTGAAGCCACATCCTCACTGTACACTACGGCCCCCCCACCCTAACACACACACACACACACACACACCTGCTAACATCCTCTTAAATTAATTTCAGCTTCTGTCTTTATTTTTCCTTTTCATTCATCTGTTTGTTTCTCTCCATCTGTTCAGGAGGGGGGGTGATGGTGAGGGGACGGGGGCAGGAAATATGAGGCAGGAAGAGAATATCAGATTGTTCCTGTTTTGCTGTCTCTGAACTGCTGTAACTCGACGGAAGCCATGGAGGAACTGAGTGTAGATGACGCTCGCGCGCGCGTGTGTGTGTGTGTGTGTGTTTCTGTAGCAGCCCACTGGAGAAAAATAGGATGCGGAGAAACAAAGGCCTATTGTCTGGGCTCACACACTGCACAAACATGCACGCTCAAACACAGTGCTAAAATACATAAATACCTCCAGATCCACATCGTGCATTTCACACAGGTGAACCTGTTTCACCTCTTCTTAAGCTACAAAATTAATCATTTCAATTATTTATGCCAGAACTGAAAAACTTGCATATTTTGAATACCTCCTCAGGAAACAAATCAAGTGGATGTTAAGTCATAAGTCAAAACAGGTGTGTGTGTGTGTGTGTGTGTGTGTGTGTGTGTGTGTGTGTGTGTGTGTGTGTGTGTGTGTGTGTGTGTGTGTGTGTGTGTGTAGCAGCATCTGCTCTGGAACAGCAAAGGTTCAAAAACATCTGTTTTGATTTTAATTTAAATAAATGGTGTACTTGAACTTTTTCATAATTAAGTATAAACAATACATAAGTCTTTGACACGTAAAGTGTGAACAAGAAGCACAACAACAGGGAATTAAATAGATCAGTGCTACTCAGTCCAGCCTTATGAGGACCATAGACTTGCACATTTTCATTATTTTCCTGCTCCAGCACACTTTAAATGAGTCCAACTACCTGTAATATTTGCACAATAACTTATTAATTTGAGTAAGGTTAGTTGGAGCAGAGAAACATTAAAAACAGAGCTGTTGCCCTGTGGGGGATAATTGAATAAGCCTAAAATAGACTTTTTATTGTTATCATATATAAGTGCTTTTATCTTAATTTGACTTCCTTTGACTTTTATAATATTTCTGTTTGTGTGTTTGTGTGCACGTGCAGCACTTTGGCCAATCTGGATTGTTTTAAAGTGTTCTATAAATAAAGATGAGTTGAGTTGACTTTGCAGTAAAACACTTTTGTCATGTGACTTATAATTGAATATATGTTGTCATTACACAACAAAATATGCAACAAAATGAATATGCTAACCAATACAGTGCATAAGAGATGAGACTAAAAAAGCATAAGAAAGAAAATGTAGACAATTAACACTATACTGAGGAAATATCTTAGACTTAGGAAATATCAACAAATATCTACCATGAAATTTGGAGCTGACAACGGACTGATCCGGAGAAGCAGCTGAATATGGTGAGTGGAAGAAAAGTACATGACTGTATCATTCTGAGTTGAGTGGTCGTGAGTTTCTGGTGTGATTCAGGCTTTCGCTGAGTGCTGCTGCGCGCCAGTCGAAGCTGTTGCTGCGTTTAGGGTGAAACAGTCGCCTGCATTGGTGTTTAGTTACCTCCCACTGTTCAATATGTTACGTAAATTGGCTGGAGCTGTTAGACAAGTGTGCACGCTTGTCTGATTCCCTGTGAGTGGCTGCGTACCAGTTATTAGTTGAGATAAGGTTAGTTGGGTTGCTTGTATATTTAAGAATTTAAGCACAATTTATATTGTGGTCTGCTTTTATTTCTACACACAAACATGCCAACATGCAGATGGGACTCATGACTGAACATGTATGTGCTGCAGCTACGAATAAAAGAAAGTTTGCAGCATTCGTGCAGCTCTTAATGTATTTAACAAAAACTGTCAGTTTAATGTCAGATCTCAATCTTTATAAAAGGAATAAATTTGATTCAGTCTCGTATGGTGTTGATGCGTGCATGTGTTAATCGAGTTAAAGCGTGTGCGCCTGTGTGTGCATTGAGGGCATGTTATGCAACCACAACCAGAAGTGTATCAAGTCCCACCTATAACCTTATTCTATTCACCGGTGAGTGGAAATATCCAGCATGTTCTGTCTGCCAACGCTGTACAGAGCACAATGTACGTACGCACTGTGATGTTGTCAGCTCGCATATTAAAACTCATCTTATTTGTATCACGCTTCAGTTATGGCCACTGGTTTTTCTCATCACATTGTGGCTTCTTGGCATACTAAGAAGGAAAGTCACAGTATGTAAATGAGCCCAGGACTTTATTTCTCACGAGATAATGGTGGAAATGCTTCAGATAAACTGATGTTGATCTGATCAGAATGTGAACATTTCACGTTACGTATGTCAGAACTATAAGGTCACGAAGGAGAAATTATACATAACATTCAGTTCAATGAATTAGATCCTGTAGTTGAAACATAAATTTGTAGCAAGCATTATTACATTTTATTGTTCAGATAAGTTGTCTTTCAGTTTAAGCAAGGCAGGTTTAATTTCACATCACATTTCATGGACAAGACAACTCAAAGTACTTTACATAAAAACATTAAAGCATGACAGCAAGGTGCAGAAAGCATTAAAGAAAATAAATAAAAGTAAAATGTTTAAAAGAAAAAAAAAGTGATTAAATAAAAAGAGAGGGAATTAAAATGACAGTGTGAAAAATTAACAGCTACTTTGATAAAAGGCAGCAAATAAAAAAGTTATTAATCCTGATTTATAACAGCTGAGAGTTTCATCAGACCTGCAGTTTTCTGGGAGTTAGTTGCACAAGTGAAAAGCATAAAAACTGAACACTGCTGCTCCATGTTTGGTTTTGACTCTGGGAACAGAAAGTAGACCTGCTCCTGATGACCTTAGAGATCTACTTGGTTCATAACAAACCAGAAGATCCTGGATGTATTTAGGTCTGATACCTGATTCTGCACTTTTCAAACTAACAGCGGGATTTTAAGTCAATTCTTTGACAGACAGAAGCCAGTGTAAAGATCTGATGACTGGAGTGATATGTTATAAGACCATTTTCTTGGTCTTAGTGAGGACTGGATCAGCAGCGTTCTGGACTATCTGCTGCTGTCTGATGGACGTTTTAGGGAGACCTGTAAGCATGGCAGATCTTCGTGCAATACTAATAAGTGCTGAAGATGGCTTCTTGTTTCTACAGAACTGTCATCATGTCACAGTCATAAACAGATTGGTGAGCTCTGCTCAGCATGTGCTGAAAATATTTGCATAATAGATTGTTCCAGACCCAAAGCTGCTGTTTGGTATCTTTGTTAAAGTCAGGAAGTATTCTTTCCATTTCTATGGGATTTAACTGTTAGATTCCCGCCAAAGTCTGACACGACTTCCTGGTCAAGTCAATCGCTGTGTTAAAATGCTGTCATACAGGATATTTGCGACGTAAAGAGCTCTTGAACTCAGACCTTACTCACGTCCCGATACTCTTTCTATATGCGTTTAGCTTACTGTATGGGAGTGTAAAGAGTTGGCTTTTTAATTCCAGTTTGCCTTTCCATTGTGTAACTGGTTTTGTAAATGACCACCTGGCTCCTGAAATATTTCCAGAGGTACTTAATCCATCCTTGTTGTTTAGTCATCTGTATATAATAAGCATTATTTACTGTATCTAAAAGGTGTTTGGGCAGTATGAATCAGTTATGCAATAGGGACAAAAACAGTGCATACCTCTTCTGTATGGTCTCGTCAGGGGTTTGTTTTTGGCAGGAAATTCTCATGTGTGTCACCGGGGAAAGCTTGTAAAATTACAATGGTGGATTTAGATGGTCCTGTTGGTACACTGGGTCATCATAGCTTTGTTTGTATTCAGGAATTATTTACTCGTAAACAGAAATGAGGCATATGTCAGATTTGAAATGTCAGAAATATGTCAGATTTGATTAATATAAAAACTGCTATATAGATTGCATCATACAAGCTTTTCAGATGGTGTTGATTTATTTAGAGGATTAAACTCTATGCAGTTTAAATGCTTTCCACTGGTCAAAGTGAGATTTTGCAAACGTAGCAGATATTTTAACTTCTTCCCAGTGAAAATGTTTTAAAATAAATATTTAGAAAAATAAATAAATAAAAGCAACTTTTTTTAGTTGTTGTTGGGCTTGCAGATATTTCAGATTCTGCTAATATTACTCAAGATCATGAACCACTCAAATCAAGATCAGGAGATAGATCATAATTTTATTAAGTTGTTCATCAGCTGCAAATGAAGTCCAACAAAATGTGCATTTGTAAGAATATACAAATGAAAGCAGCTCTTATCCTGTGGTATTAAGGTATGAAAATGTCTGTCCTAAGCTGATCATCTGATAGAGCTGAGACTTTCTAGTTCTGTCCAGGAGTTAAGAAGAGGAAAAGCAATGATGAGCATAAATTCGAGAAGTCATGGAACTGTGTACAATATTTTTTTTCTCATTGAAGATCTGCTCTGTGCCAGCAGAGCAAAGACCCGAACATGAAGAGCAGTCAGTCTCCTTATGAAGGCTATTCCGTTCAGACCTTAGACAACCCCACACTCCCTTCTCCAAACTGTGGTCCAGTGCGTGCAGGAATGCAATGCCGAACAGAGAGGAGGGCATGAGACAGAACAGGAGGAGGGATGAAAGGAGGAGTGCTGAGGTGAGAGGACACAGGAGATAAGGGTCATCTTTAGGAAGGAGGAAGAGTGAGCTTAAACATGCCAGAGAAGAAAAAGGAGAGTAAGGAAAAAGCTGGAGAAGCGCAACCATGAGACACTTTTTTCCCAACATTATAAAGTCTTTACCAGTTCTTCATGCATTTATTTTAGTTGGTATCAATTTGAATACAATAATAGACAAATAGATAAATAACATGAGGAATCTGAATGGAGCAAATTCTGCAACAGTGTTAATATCTGTGGTAACTAAACCAGCTAGAAATCTGCCTTTTGTAACATGCTAATAAAACATGTTTTAGGTATAAACAATGGCCAAACATATGTGAAGGCCGTCTTAGTGACAAGCAAGTTGTTAACGTGTTCAAAAACCAATTTTCTACCAGTTTTAGTTGATGTTGGTCCTAATGGGAATATTATGCCAGTTTGATTAAAATGTGGTTATCTTAACTTCTCTTGTTCTTGACCCACAAAAAAATGTGGGTAAAATAGACACAAATCGCTGCTTTCAGATGTGCAAAGCTGATTATGTTGAGCCCTAGAGTCAAGACGGAAGTGCAAAACTTCTCTTTTCATGGAGTTTTCAATGGAAACAGGCATCTTTTTATAAAAATAAAAAAACTACAAAAAGCAGTTGTTAAATCTAATAAAAATATCCCACTAGATGTGTGTCTTTAAGTATTAACTTTGGCCTGCTGCACCACATCTGAACAGCACGTTTCACTGGTAGACTACATGCTGCTAGTCAGTGTGCCGTGTTGTTGGTAGAAACACACGTCCCCATATGTTGAATAAGTCAGCGTGCTTCTGTCGAGAACACCCTCTTGTTATATGTGGTCTACTTTTCTATATGCCCGTATAAGCAAGGACCCCACAACAATGTGACACACCCATCTGAGGCCAAAAGTCCAGTAGCGGTCGCTTCCACACAGCGGTGCACCTGTTCGGGCTTCTCTCTGACGCAGCCGTCAGCTTCCAATAGAGATGAATATCTCAAATTACCACGACAGTGGAGAGAAGTGTATTTTATTGTTGTTTTAATAATGATACAAGGCAAGTTTGAATCAGTCAGCTAAAGTTTGAAAAAATGTTTAACACATTATTTAATTAAAGTGCAAATTTCTTTGTGGCGTTGATTTGTATATTTTCATTAGATTTTTACACAAGTATTAGGCTTATTTTTAACATTTAATACAAAAAATGTATCAAGTCCAATACATGTTGGCTGAATCATTCATCTGCAAGTATCAGGTTATGTGTTTCCTCAATGTATTCAATATAAAAAGAAAAAGTTGAAAAGCAGTCATGGGAATTTACCCCCATTCTCTTTGCTGTCTTACTGATAAAACTTGATTGTCCCTTTGGGGCCATAAAACCCTTTCTGTCCAGTGAGGTAATGGTGGATCAGTGTCAAGGTCTCGACGCTGCATTAAGTCAGTAGAGGGTATTATGACAGGGCCAGCATGTCTAAATGTCATAGATACAGTATCCACAAACCTATCGTTCCCCTTCTCAGCTCACACACCACTGTGCACGTCCACAAACTGAGAGGTTGCCATGGCAGCAACATGCTCTGCCTTGACACACTGCTCATCTTTCTTTCCTCTGTGTTCTCCATGTGTCCAAGTGTTGAGAAATCCATACTCCTGGCCCCATTTTCCCTGTTTGTTAGTAGCTAATAGGTCTTGGTATTTCTGCCCCTGAGTGTCTTGTGTTACATGTCCTCTTTACTTCTTCCCGCTCCTGGGCAGTCCTGGCTTCTGTTCAGACTCTCTTGGATTGCATTATGTAAGAAGATGGAAGACTAAGTACTGAGGCCAGAGTTGTTACTGGTATAAAACAGTCAAAAGAACTAAATAATTTCAGCTTTCAAACATTTCTTCGTGAGGGTCCTTTTAACTGCTGTAGGGATCCAAGCAGAGCTGTACTATTACTGGGAAGTGAAACCTTAGAGACACAATTTATATCATGGTGGACAGGTTTGTGTTTCTTGTACAAGAAATATTTAGACAGCTGACAGGAAAGCCAGCGATATCTGAATATAAATTTCCCACCTCTGATTTACTGCAAGTGCTCCAAGAGATATGTGTGTGTGTGTGTGTTTAGATCAGAGAGCAAGTTTTATTTATCCATACCTGACTGATTATGTTAAAGAGTCTGTGCAGGCAGTTTGTGTATTTGATGGTGTGTGTGTGTGTGTGTGTGTGTGTGTGTGTGCGTGTGTGTGCGCGTTGTAGCGTGTCTCCAGCTGCATGCAGGTAACAGTTGTGGAAAATGGTTTAATGAATGATCGTGAAGTTGGAAAGAATAATATTTATACTTTAGAGTTTAAAAAAAGTTGCTTGATGAATGGATTTACTGTGAACATTACATCTACAAGCCTGAATGCATGTAATTAAATCTTGAAAAGTCAGTTAAACATTTGTTTATCTTTTAAACTCCAACCATTCAGGATGCCCCTGTTTTGAATAAGAACAATTCATTCATTCACTATCCTAACCACTTAGTCCTATGAAGGGTCACGGGGAAGCTGGATCCTATCCCAGCTGTCTCTGGGCGAAAGGCACGGTACGCCCTGGACAGCTCACCAGTCCATCGCAGAGACAAACGACCACTCACGCTCACTGAATAAAAACCAGTTAGATTAATTTCACAACAGAAATTTCAGCTATGTTGGAAAAAGTTATCAAAATCAAGAGGTGCAGTCTTCATGCATCTGCAGATGACATAACGGTCAGTGTATCCAAAACAACTGTTAACATGAATCAGGTCTGTATGTTTGTAACAAAGACACTTTTTGTCCATGAAAGGAAGTGCAGGCTGGGCAGGATTATGACTCTGAGGAAACCGGCCGCTGGGATGATGGTGACTCCTGAAACACTCAGAAACTATTAAAACAAACACAAGCCCTTCCCCCGGGTTTAGACACCAACTTTTTCTACTGCAGATCATCCATCTTTCTTTGGGTTTCTTAGAGATAAGGACACAAAGACAAGTCAGAGACACACCTGACCTCTGCATGAAAATACATTTTCATTATCAAATTCACAACTTATTCACGTTCGCTGACGTGTTGAGATAGTTCTTCAACCCGCCTCTACATAACCATCAGCTTTTATCAAATAAGCTGTAAACAAGTAGCAAACAAATACCTGAGTTAAAAAAAAAAGTTTCACATTTTTAACTGTACTATCTCATACTTGTGCAGGTTTGTCAGTAAGTTACCAAAATAAAAGTAATTTACTTTGCAATGCTGACAAAACAAACTTGTCTGAAAATCAACATCTGGGATTAATAGTCTGCTAGATGATCCCCATTGGACTCTTTCACTTAGTTCACGGTATATGTCATACATCATGTTTTTTGTCAGCTAGTGTTGGTAAGTTTGGTTAGTTAAGTCAACATTTGGCAAGTTTCTGATCACTCGTCTTCATAAAAAATAAATAAATAAAATCCTGCACTGTAAGATGATTTAGGATGCACTCAACACTTGTTTCGCACATATTAATATCAGTGTTGCAAATGAATGCCCATGATCTTAAACTAACATCCATTCACACAGGCAACAGATCTGCCTCCAGCTACTCCCCCCTCTTTGTGCCATAGAATTAAGTTAATCTATAGTTTCTTTACGTATTTATTTGTTTTTGCCTGTGCTAACATAATGATGACATGCGACCTGCTGAAATGAAGATGTAATGTTATTCCTCTGTTCCTTTTTGTATCTGTATCATGAATCAGGAAGAAACAGGAATTTTAAATAATCTCACCAAATATGTTTATACATTTCATACGTTGTCTTAATGCATCTGAAGACAGCTGGCACTACAGGATTAATTTGGTACAGGATCTTTCAACTACAAGATGAGAAGTGTGATCCTCAATGGAGCTTTAATCAGGGTTTAATTCCCTTTGTGATGTGGTGTTTTAAACTAAGGATGTGGTAAGGAGAAATGGATTGGTTATTACTTCTGAAAAGTCCACGAGTTCCTAATAATATTTAAAAGACTCTTTAAAACATAATGTCAGGTATTCAGTTGACTATGCAGCTGCTGAGTGTGTGTGTGTGTGTTTTCCTTCCTCCTTTCCTTGTTTTGATCTTTTTTTCTGAAATAGCATAAAACTTAAGAAAGTCAGACGTGCTGAGAACAGTTATCTTTTTGCCTATATAATTGGATAAAAGATAAAGCAAGGATGCTTTTCTTAGTTTTAAGATTAAGTCACAACTTCAAGGGAAATGAGTAAAAGTTCTTGTTTTTATGCCCGTTGGAAGAAAGAAATTTAAGATGAAATGGTTTTACTTCCTTTCTGCAATGAAATTACTTGTTTTGGTTCTATTAAAGTACTAAAACCACTGCTCATTTCTTTTTCCCCCCTCATCTATGCACATTTGAACCCAGACAGAAACACATTAAATGCTCAAGCATTTTTCCAGTGGTTAGAGATTAAGATGACAAAAGAGATTAGAAATGTTCAGATGAGATTTCATATCCTCTTAAAAGTGGAAAAGATGAGCACTTAAGGTGCCCGGTCTTCTTTCATTACTCATTGTTTGCCAATGTACAAATCAGCACATACAGTACAGTACAAATTGTGCATGATGTTGACCAAACCTGTGCAAACACTCCAGTCATAATTTAAACAGGTTAAGTGCTAAGTATCATACTGTTTGTGGTGCTTGTTGTGGTAGGTGTCCTGTCCGTCACATAGAAACTGGTTTTGTTCAGCCAGTCGGTGAGAAGAGTATGTTCTCAGAGATGGCAGATAATAATGTTTACCTTCAGTATATGTCACTGAGAAAAAGACGGACCTTCAGTGTTTGCTTTACACTGGAATGTGTAAATTGTACCCATGAACCAGTTCTCCATGTCTGTCTGCACAGTGCTTCTCTGTAGATGTGCAGCAACATAAAGCTGCTTGCTTTTGTTTATCTGTGCTATGTTTAGTGTCCTCTGTTGGAGTGACTGAAAGGTGACATGGCAGATTGAGGCCACTGACCTTATGAGAAAAATGTTCGGAGTTCTTGTTCACATTGAAAGATGGAAACCAGCACAGCAAAGCACTAAAGGGGGACATTGTATATCATTTTCTGTTGCTCAAAATCAGTGTCCTCATATACATTTATGTTTTATCCCGTGTCTATTATGTCTTCAAGTATAAATCTGACACATTCTCATAAAATTTTTTTTATTATTTATTATTTATTTGTTTATACATATGACAGTAGGGAAGCGCCATGACCAAGCGGCAACTTCCAGCAGTTAAAAGTGAAGCCTTTTCAGAAGTGACAAAAGTTGCACTTCACACCTCATCTGCTAGGAACTCCGAAACAGAGCAAACCACGACAGAGTCCCATGTTAAAAAGGCCAAGTCATCCGTTTTGAAGTAATTAGATAATTGGGATGTTTGCTTTTGATTGACAGGTACCCAATGTCCAGCTACAAGAAGGCAAAGTGTAGCAAAACCACAGTTTTTAGACGGCTAACAGCGTGACTTAGTTTTAATCTGCCTCCCTTTGTTAGCTGGTTAGCTCCAATTAGCTCTGTTAGCTCTGGGTTAACTCGTTTAGCTCTGAGGTACAGGTAGGTTGTGTTTTGATAGATGCCAATCATCCACTCCCATGCTCACACCCCTCAACTCAGCTCTACCTCTTTGCCCATTTTTCTATTTTCTGGGAGCAACGATACACGTGACGCTGCAAGATGGAGATGGTGGGAACCACCCAATGAGCTTCACTTTAGCTTTTCAGAAAACTATGGGTGACATCACGGAGTCCATCTTTTACATGCAGTATATGCCTATGGAGGTAATGGCTCCAACGCAGAACAAGAATGTGTTTCCTTGTCAGTCAGTGCACATTGCGACACTGGAGAAGAGGCTTACTAACCCTGCAAGTTGGAAAATCAGTTCATCTGTCATTTACAAAAATGTAGAATCATGCATGTGCAGCAGCCGTTTTCACCATCGCCAAGAAAACTATAAATGGCAGCGTGACTGGAGCATCCAAAGGAAAATCAACATTTAAAAGGAACACTGAAGTTGCAGCTTTCTCCTCGACAAGTCAGTCAGCTGCATTGTCTAAATTGGCCTAAAGCTAACTTTTTTATTTGGTTTTGTTAACTGAATGGGGAAATGAACATTTTATCCTTTGGTGAGGTGTCTGGTCCTGATGACTAAGTCTCCCCAAGCAACGCTGAATGCTTCTTTCAAACAAGCATATTTTTATGCATGTTTTCCCCATTTAACAAACAAGGCTATAGTTAATTAGTCCATTATTTTGTATGAACATTGCTTCTCTTTTGGGATGGGGGACTGTGTCCAGCTCATTAAAAAAAAAACATAGTTTCTCAGAGGTGCTTGACCCTGGGTCATGTATTATCCTGCCCTGAGCTGCCCATTAAATGCTCATTTCTTATTCTCACACCATCGCTCCAAAGCCGGTTTCTACCCAGTTTCTACCCATCGAATACTTGTGTTCTGACTGTTCCATTCAAAGTTTACTGTTTTGATTCGCCACAATGAATCCCTTGTACATTTGTTCCAACATGACGCCTATGTACTGTGTATTGCAAAGGCCGTGATGAATAAGACAGAACCTGACTGATCCTTACTGTTTACAAACATTCTCAGTTTTTTTTTTTTGTTTTTTTTTATTTATTTTTTTTTTTTTATTCATACAAAAACAAATAAAAAAAAAACAAATATTTTCACTGTTTTTTAAAAGAAATTTTTTTTTTAAATCTGACAAAAAAAAAAAAAAAAAAAAGACATATAATTAAAGCTTGTAGGTAATTTTTTTTAATATAATGTATTTATGAGCCAAAGCATTACAAAGCTTGTTTGTCATAGACCTACTTAACGGTGTTTAATTAAACTGTACCAGTAAGTTAAGGACCATTTTATTCTTCCAAGTTCATGTCATTTTCAGATAAACACAGGAAGATGTCACACAAAAACTAGGACATGGGCCCTAACCAAGGTTGTATTTGATCTATTTCTTAATAACTCAAATACCCATCACACAGGCATCTGATTCTGTGTTTTTATGGATATCGAATGAGTTTATTTACATGCTCAATGTCTTATTCTCTGTCCTTGGTATGACTGTGGCAGCGATACAGCCTCATACAGGTCTGGCATGTTTACTACAGCAAATGGTTGTGTGTGGACGCACATAATTCTTGAAACAAACATCTACAGGAAACTTCTTACAGACAAGATTTGTTCTGCCTCCATGTTAATAAAGCTTCACATTTTAGTTTAAATTTTGTAGAACTTTTAGTTGCAATTAGTTAAAATGACAAGAAATGTCTGTCTTGCCAAAAAGTTGTTTTTGTCCAACCACCATGTTTCTGACTGAGAACTGCTGGCGACTACATGCAGGTTTTAGGTGTGACAACAATCAATAGGAGCCTTGTAATACATCTAGTTTGCTACTGAAACCTGCTGTATTCATACTGTGTTTGCATTTATTCATTTGTGTTCTTATTGCTCATCTACACACGTAGTGGGCAAATACTGGAAGTAGACACTGTTCAAATGGGAAGAATCAGGACTTTATGTGAAGGATGTAGCCACAGTTACGTGACTCCTTCTTTGTGGATTACGGTTTTGAAACCTTAAATTAAGCTTTTTGACCCTCGCCATCTGTTTTCAATTTGAGATTTTGATTTAAGATACAAAACTATTAACTGTAATTATTTCATAATCTTAACTAATTAGCTTTAATGAACTTTCATTACTCTTCGCCAGAAAACTTTTGTACCAAAGCCTCATCAAGTGGAGAAGTTACTTTAAATATTTTGAGTCATTACAGTGTTATCATGTCGGTCTGGTTTGTTTTTTAAGGGGCAGTTGCAAATAGCAGTGGTGCTGTGTGCCAGAGAAAAATGAAGATGACACAGGACTTTATTTCTTTCCATCATAATAATTCAAAGCCGCCACACTGTCTGTCTAAACGTTGCCATCATCCCCTCCACTATGCAAAGAAGTGCCCTGGAAACATAACATTCGAAAAGAAGAGCCATCAGTGCAGCCCACCATTAAATCATCAGGCTGTCCTCCTGCTGACTGTTCTCTGCCAGTAGCACTGACTTGCTACTTTGAAGTGTAATGTGTATACAACCTTGGCTACTCTGACAAATGCACGTCCCTCTGTGTGTTCAAGTCCGCAAGTCTGTGTATTTACTGAATCCATGCTTGTTTCAACAGCACCTTGCATCAACAGGTGAAGTTGTGAGGTTACCTGCTTCGGTGCTGTTTCTGAGTGTGAGGCTGACATCAGTGTGTGTACACTTTGTGACAGGTGTGGGTATCTGTGTGTTTGCTCTCAGACAGAAGGTGAGAAATATCACGATTCTCTACCAAACTGCCTGCTCTGCAGCTCTGCTCTGATCTAAGCATTGTTTATATGATGTGACTCTTGGAGACAAGGTGACGTCATCAATAATATTTTCACTCAGAGCTTCCATATCATACAGGTTATAGTAAGCAGGAGTGTGTGAATGTATTACTGCATAAAGTCCTTGCAATATCAACCCCCTTACTCACAACATATCATCAGTATGTTAGGGGAAGTAGAAGAAAGTTGTTTTTATTTGTTGTGGAGACCAAATGTTTTAGCTGAACAGAAGCTGCTTTTGAGATGAAAACCATAAAACATTAATATGTCAGGGGTTGTGTTGTGGCAGGATTTCAGGGATGTTTCTGTAAAATTGTGATTTCAGGGAGAACCAATTATCTGCATATCAACCAATAAGCCAAAATATTAAAATCACTGACAGGTGACGTGAAAAAAACTGACTTCACTATGAAATAAAATCCAGAAAGATTCGCTGGAGAGTGCCAGGAAAATGTCCAGATCTGTGGGACACCCGACTAAGCTGCTTATACTTACACTGAAAGGTGAGAAAGATGACATCACCTGCCAGCCCTGTCAAAACTTAGCATGCTACGTAGCTGCAATGGAGTCGGTTGTCATTTGGAGATTTTTGCTAAGTGTGCCATATCTGTGTTTTATTTATTGGAAGAGATAAAAAAAAAAAACACTGTTTTTACAAAGTGTCTGGGTGTAGGTTGAGTTTAGCCTTGGTACCACATAAATTAGTCAGTAGACTGAATACTTATGTAAGTAATCTAGCTTTAATAAAGAAGTTTTCAGTCAAATCAAGCACTGGATCATTTGTTGGTGGATATTGTTCTGTGTCTCTCTGTAATGTGTGTAGATGGATTTATACGCAGATTTCCGTCTTTGCAATTTCAGAAAGATGACTAATTCATTGCTTATCTCATATTCTGACAGGTAAGCCTTCATGTTCACCTGCCAGGTACTCGGGTGTCTTAAAATGAAGAACATTTTTCTTTTCCAAGAAATTGGTTCTTTGCCTTTTCTTTGTAGTGTGAGATTGATGAGTTGGACCCTTTAAGAACAGAGCGGTAAATGAAAAGAATATCAGGGACTGAAGCACATTGGAAAATTGTTCCATAAGAGCTTAGCTCATTACCACAATCTGATGGAAGGACACACTTGTATGTCAGTGCTGTTGTTACTTTCTTGTCTCACTTGGACTTGTAGTTGCTCATCATTTTAGTTTGTTTGTCCTGATTTTATCAACTGTTATACTTGTACAAAACATAGCTGTTTTTTCTCAAGTTGTTTAGAAACACCTCTGCTTCTGTTTACTTTCATTTACCTGTTGCGGTTGGTTGCAATAAGTTTACAGAATATGGAAATGTCGCTAAGCTCCAGCCAAAAGTCTGGAAATCCCTCAATGCCAACACAGCTGCCACCAGTGGAAAAACAATACGCAGGACTTGGGCATTGCAGATGTTTCCTACTCAAAAGCTGAAAAGTGAATGCGGAGTGTGTTGCCAGACTTATTCCTGAACATTCGCCATCCCGGTGCAGTTGAGTGACTACGTTCTTGCCATTAGCTGACATGATTGAAACTAGATTTAAAAAAAAAAAAAAAAAAAAAAAAGCACTAAAATGCATTTCACAGTAAATGTTTCCAGGCTTCAATGTCGAAAATACAAAGAACAAAACCAAAGATTTATGAAATGCCTTTATTTTAATTTGAGGTTTAGTAAGTGCTATGTGGGTGATTTTAGTGTGAATGTCTTGATTGAAAACTATGACATGTTGAATAAAAAATCTCAGCCATACATTCAGATGTCTCACTGTAGTGACAAATTCCAGCTGTTCTTTCCTGAACTGCATCGGGACATAGCAGTCCTTTTTCTGCAGTTTGCCTCGTGCGGCAGGCTCAGTTCACAGCTTATCTTCAGGGAACGAGACAAGGACCACAGATGTGGGAGTTAAGTCTATTTACAAGATGAGGGACTGCATTAAAAAAAAGTTCATAAAAATAAATGAATTACATAAATAAAAACCAACATACCTTGTCAGTATACCTTCCCTGTCCAAATACAGCACAAACAGTTCTCCAGCAGGGGTTTCCAGATCTGGTCTCCAGGGGCGACTGTGCTGCAGGTTTTCCATGTATCACTGCTCCAACACACCTGACTCAAATTAATGAGTCAATGTGCAGAACTTTATTGGCTGTTGAATCCATTTAATGTATGCTAGATGTGTTAGAACAGGGATACGTCAGAAACCTGGGGGGCTGCCGCCCCCTAGCACTGATTTTGGACACCCCTGACCAAATACCATCATGGGTGATGCCATTTTCATGAGTCCACTCACTCAGTCAAGTTTGTTTATGAGGTGTTAAACAAAGCACTAAGATAATATAAGACAGAGATAAAGGCAAGAATAAAAAAAACACAGTAAACCATTGAATTATACGCATTGGTTCATTTCATAAGTGATGAGCAGGTCTTCAGCCTGGCCTGAAACTACGGCAGGTCCACGATGGAGCGTAACTCCACGGGCAGAGAATTCCAGCATTTTGGCTCAGACTCGTTGAAGGATGTGAATGATTCCTTCAGATTTTTTTTTTTTTTTGTCAGTTTTGTTCTGTCTGTATTTCTGTAGATTATAAAATGCAGTTTTCATTTAAAGTTTATGTTTTACTGTTGGATGGCTGAGTCTCTGCCTGGAGTATATTTGATGCCCTGTTGGACTTTCTTGTTGTGACTTACCTTTGCCCTTTTATACCTTCAATGATGGAAATTATTGAAAAACCAAAAAGCTCAAACCTGTAAAAGAGAAAAAAACTAAATTCCCTTTCACGTGTCTGTTATGCATTACAAGTAGGGTTGTATTTGGCTCTGGTAAAAGTAATGACCATCTCAGACTAGATGTAGTACAAAGTTGGCTTACTGCTATAGCTCTAGGTCACATTTACCCCCCCACACACACGCACCACCACTCCCCCACCCCCCAGATCATGAGTGTCAGTCACGTGTCCTGACAGGGTCAGAAAGGGTTGGAGGTTTCCATACACGGTGAGAGTCAAAACAACTGGTGCGGCTCTTCAATCAGTTTACTTCACAGACAACCAAAAGGAATAAATTCTTAATAAGTCACATAAACTAATCTCTGTGTGTGTGTGTGTGTGTGTGTGTGTGTGTGTGTGTGTGTGTGTGTGTGTGTGTGTGTGTGTGTGTGTCTCCCTTTTTTATTTTCATCAAGTACTTACTGATGCTGTGGTAATTTACAGTTCATGGTTTAACTGAAATGAATCCCAGTGTTGAGAAGCAGAGACCAGGCCTGTCTTGTCACATTTAAAGGCTCCAGTGTCATAAACAAGCTTCTGTGCCAAATATTTACCCTACTCAAAGCTCTCTATACTTGCTGGCACACGCTTCTGCAGCTCCCAGCCAAGGGAGATCCACAGATATTGGATAGGACCCACTAGCTTGAGCGTGTGTGGACTTGTAATGTAGGTCAAGTAAAAATGTTGGTCCATTGTACTTTGAATTTAATTCTGGCATTAATTTGCTTCTAGTCTGTAAATGGAAGATCTGATGCTCTGGAGCTCCTAAGCATCACTTTAAACATGAAGGTTTTTACACAAACCAGATCTCAGTGCATTCAACTTCCTGCCTTTGTTTATACATGAAACTCAAGTCAACAGCGTGTGTTTGATGTCAGAAAACTGCAGCATGTGCACCACATTTTAAACTACACATCTTTCCAAAACTTGTGTGTGCAGTAAGTCCGATGGATGGAAATCATTTTCTTTTTCTGTTTGCTATATAAAGAACAAGTCTGAGTCTTAACCATGCGTCTGATGAGAGTAATGGTCATCTCAGACAAGCAGTTGTCATTAAAATGTTATTCATTTGGGCCTGAACATCCAAATTTGTTTAATAAACTGGCATAAAATGTGATTTCTTTTATCTTATTTATGAAAAAATGAATGATGAATTTTGTTTTTGTTAATCTTGGCCTTGCTCACAAACGCATCATCTGCTGATTTTATTCCTTCTAAAAATACCAAACTGCACAAATGTTTCCTAAAGATGCTGCTGTTGCAATGTAATGAAAAGTGGAGCCAGAAAACATTTGAACATTTCTTCTTAAAGTAAATAAGCACAACATTGTTGTTCTGCAGTGCATCACCAATCTGTGTCACTTCCCTTTTCTTATAAACAGAGAATAGCTCTACAAAGAAAATGGTTTAATTAATTTCAGTTTGGTTTTCTTCTTCCTGTTTTTTACCACTAAAGCTTACAATATACACGCAGTTCCTGCTAAAATTACAGCAGTCTGTAAAAGGGTTTGTTACAAAATTGTTTGCTAAAATATATTTTTGCTCTCTGGAAACGAAACACTCAAGATTTCAAAGTGTTGTAAATCTGTTACCCTGTTCTTGTGATATCTGCATGAAAAACAAATGAATGCCATGTGCTTTTGTGCAGCTCGACCTGACATTTATCCGTTCCAGTTGTTGTTTTCTTGTTTTGTTTGACTAAAGTCGAGTTCCACGTCAGGTTTTAGCTTCAGCCTACCACAGAAAGAGAGAGCAGGCTCAGAAAGCTGGAAGCATGCACTCTGCAAGTATTTGAATTATGCCATTGACGTCAGCAGAGTCATAAAGTAGACGGCTGCCCTTCCCTTGAAGTATTCCCTTGCCAGCAGGCCTGTTCAGCTCAGTGCAGATGGATTCAAACGCTCTCTGCCTCACAGACAGGCCCTTTTGTTTGGGTATTTGGGAAGCTTTTGGGCTCCCTCCTGCCAAAAAAACACCACCACTACTGTGTCCTCTTTGTATAAAAACATAAAAGCTGTCTAAACCAGGCTGATGGCAAAATTACCCTCTGATTATCAACAGAGGTAAAATGCCCAGATCATGGTTTGATTATCTGTAGTAATGTGACCAACCTCTTTTATTTCACTTTTGTAGCATCTATTTTGTTGTGTTGATCAGTGTTACAAGTCTGTATATGGTTGTGGGTAACACAGCACATGGAGACGACTAACTCTTCTGGACATTTTTAGTAGAACGAAATGTAGGTAATGTCTGGCTTTTACTTTTGTAAGTGAACTCATGTCACTCCACACAGGAAAAATAGTTCCTGACAGGCAGGATCACCTTAATAATGTATTTGAAGAAAAATAAATTGTGTTACAACTTCATTTATAATCCAAAAATGCAATTATTCAAGAATTGCTGTAGATTATTGAAGTAACATGCTGAATTAGCCCAATCCCGGGTTAAAGTTGTATTTAATCAGGAAGTTTCATTAAACCAGAACACATTAAATTTAATTTTGTATGCTAACCAGTGCCAAAAGTATTTATTGGCTTTATTTAATTTTTGTCATGTGGTCATGAAAAGCATGCACAGAAACACACGAGAACACAGATATGCTGGATTTGGACTTGCATACCATGCTTAGCCATCATAAGGAGGCATGAGGTCATTTGAGGTTTGTTTCAGCTGCTCTTGAGATGTTACTACAGACAGTAATTCTCCGTTACTGCACGCAAGCCCCACTGGTGCCTTTCCTTCCCTTTTCATCAGATCTTTTCTGTCCATGGCTCAGTTTCAAGGCCTGCACACTAAATACAGTCAAGACTTTAATAAGACAGTCATGTTTTTCTTGACATTTCAGGAAATGTCTTGGGGAATAAATGGATTGCTTGGCCTCAGTTAAACACAAATATCAGAGGACAATGCCAAAGACTAAAGCTCACTGTCTCATTTAGCCTGTTTCTCAGCCATTTCTGCCTTATATGTTAAGTGCAGATGTAGCCAAGGAAAAAAGATGCGTTTCGTGCCACATCTGCTCCATGAATGGTCCATGTCTGACTAGTTCAACCATAATTGTTGATGTATTATTATAACAGAGCATTAAAGAACAACACACCCCACCCACCAACAACCCCCAGCCCCTCTGCTCTTTGCAGAATGCATGAAAGTGTTGTATGAATGAAAAATATATGGTAGCGTTGTACACTGTCTAGCTGTTCAGATCGACAGGAACTCTGGAAGCTGCTTTGAAGAAGAAAAAAAAAAAAAAAAAAAAAAAAAAACATTAACAGTGACAGAAGCTTGGCTGACTGGGTTTAAGGCTCCTCTGATCCATACTAATCAACCCAAGGGGCAAATGTCAGTCACCATGACAATGAGATCCATTCAGTCTACTCGGTGCTGTCGCTCCCAGTGTGGGAGTTCACCTCAGGTAAAACAGACAAAGCTCGGTCTGTTGGCATGTCTGAGTGTTTTTGTGTGGGTAGCCTACATGTTTATGGGGATAAAAGTTGAAAGGGGGTGGGGGTCAAAAAAAGAGAGAAATTGTGTTGAAATTGAAAGAAAAGCAGAAAATATGTGTTTGAAAATGAAAGCAGATGGAGAGTAAAGCACAGTGCAGCTCAAGGACTGTTAAACTCAGGACGAGGGGCCTCTCTGACGTCTTTGTTTTATCGTTGAGAGATGGAAGAACCAAAACGAATTTTGTTTTACATCAGAACATGATAACCGGTTCTTTTAGCACTGAGATCTCCATGTAAGACCTCAAGATATATGTCTCAGACCTCAGTTAACCTTCAGACCTTGTGCTGTCTGTCTCCAAGCCTGGTACACTCCTCACATTATGCTCCTCACTATCACCTCCCACGGACATTAATCACTCTGTATCTCAGCATGTTAGCTACATGCATGTGTGTGAACTGCGTATTTGCGTCACAGTCTGATATGCAAGGCATGGCTTGGTGGAGAAGAACGTTCTGCAGACAAGTAAACATGAGAAGTTCAAGATAGAGATGGCGGTGGCCCCGTGATTCTGGTTTCATTTATCACCTTAATCGCTTTTGCTCAAGACAGATTAAAAATCCCACCTTAAACTGTTGGAAAACCCAAACTTTGTGGAAAGTTTTTTCCACAAAAATAGATAATTCATCACATGTCTGAGCTGAATCAAATTAAATTAAGTGTCTTAAGTGCTTAAAGAATTCAATTTTTTTTTTCTTTTTTTTTAAGGGAAGGGAATGTAATGTCTTACCTCTGAGGAGAGCTTTAGCATGTCAGTCCATGTTTCAGACATTTGAAATCTTATCTTTTTTTATACTTATGCATTGGTTGGACGTTCCTTATCTCACTTACAGTAAGTAACATGATGTAAAACTATTTGCTGACATCTCACAATGTCAAAATTTAGAAAAGACTGTCAGCTGAGCTAAAATGAAAACAAATTCATATAAAATGCTAAAGTGTGGCAGAGAAGCTTCCAAGCAAGATATTACTGTCCTCATCTGTGTTATTTTTGCAGGATAGCTTTGAATACAGATATAAATAATTTGAAGTAATGTAACTAAGACATCAAAAGAGTTCCAATATTTGGAGTATAAGAGTGTAAGAGAAGAATTACTATTAATACTTAAAAAAAGCTTTCTCAAAGACATCACATACTATGTAAAATAAGACCCCTTTAAGAACTCAGAAGAGCATTTTTGTTATTAATTTCAAAGTTAAAGCAGCTAATCTTCTAAAATATCTCACCCTTAAATTTCTAGAGACCACAAAATGCGATATATGTTATGAAGAGGATATGGAAGCCCGTGTCCGGGGGAGGAGAGCAACCATCATGGTCTGACATTTAGTCACCTGTAGTTTTTACAACTGACTGATTCAAACCACTTCATGTGTTGTGTTTGGTGGTCATGACGAACTTTGTGTGTGTGTGTAAACGTACACAGAGAAGCCACAAGTCAGACTTCACATAAGTCATATAACTGTGTATCTGCATGACTGAGATATGCTAAAAAGTCAAACTTGCATTGAATGCTTCCTTTTTACAACAGTAAACACATCACAAAGCCCTTTTTTTTTTTACAAGACAAAACAAAAACAAATAAATCCCTGAGTCAGTTTTTGTTACTTGGCAAAAAAAAAGATTACAATTCAGTCTGTTTTAAGAGATGTTTTTATTTATTCATTCAGTAGCAAAATACAAAGTGCAGAGCCTGAAAATGGGAACTTTATGGATTCTTGTTGATGATTTTTAAGAACTGTTACCTTTTAAGAAAATCTGTTTAACAGATCCAAAAAATGATGTATAACAGACTTGAGCTATTTTTTTCCGCCTGCTGTGGCAGGTCACCGCAGTGGACAGTTTTTTGTCCTACATCCCCCTCATAGTTTTATTACCCATGTGCTACTTAAACTAACTGAACCTTTTAGAAATGATCTGAAAATGTGCCGTTGCAACACATTACAATTCTTCATGCATGAATCAGCGTCTGAAATATGACTGAGTTCCACTTCTGGAGGGTCACCACAAGAAAAATGCATCGGCATGCTTTACCAACACTGCAGCCCAGAACAATAAATGTAAGCATTAGACACTCCCCCGAAGCCTTTTGTCCCATTGCATCAGAATGCGGTCTGCTTTTCTCTCCTTCATGTTTTTAATTGACAACCACAAAAGCGTGACATCATTTTGGGAGACATTATTTGTATTCCACCTCCTTGTAAATCAGATACATCAACTCAGGGAAACAGACTCATGAGGTCATTTTGACTTCTCAGAACCCAACTTACATAAATGTTTTAATCCACTCATAAGAATCTTGTAAACTCTACCACTCGCCCTCCCCTCCACCCTACTTCTGAAAATTTTGGTCAGTACAGCTAAAGTCATACTGAGCTTCTAAGAAGTAAAGATGAGCAGTACGACAGACCTCTGCCTCCTCGTAATATCTCAGCTCTTTGTTAGGAAGTGTTGCGTAACCCCATGGAGGGTTTCAGAACAACCCATCCTCTTTCTGGTAAAAGATGCAGCTGAAGAATGGCTCACTCACGCTGTCTCAGGCGCTGCAGCCAGTTGGCCAATGTCAAAGTTTGGTTTCTTTTTATCTGCGTGTGGTCTGTATACACTGGTTCGCTGGAAATGTGGCACGTCACCCTTCGAACTTAGATGAGGAGAAATTGCTCTGTGAATTAAAAGCAGAAATTCATAAGAATGATGATGAACATAAGTCTTTGTCCTCTGTATCATACAGAGTGTATGAGTTTCTGTTTGCACGTGTATGCCTGTGCACCATCTCTGCTCATGATTAAACCATCTCACCACAGTATAGATTTTGGGTAAAATTGCCCCCCAGCTAAGCTGCATCGAACATCTCGTCAGAGGGATGAAACTGTATCATCATGCGAGGGTTACAGATGCATCTGCACCACATTCACATGCTCCGGTCTGGTCTGGGGGCCTGTTGGCACAACACTCCTGAAATAATCTGTTTGTGTGTGCAGTAGAGAGAATATTGCATAAAGGTCACAATCTATAAAGAAAGATCTTTCAATTTACTGGGCATGAAATTACTGGGAATTAAAAAGATATTTCAGGACAAAAAGTAAATAAAACTGATTATATGGAAGATAATTAATCTGAGAGTAAAAAATTGTTTTTCACAGCTGCTCTGTAGGCTAAAAGTGCCTTCATAATATTTATGGAACAAATTGTCCTTCTGTCTGGAAAAGTGTTCCAGCTCTGATCTCATCAAGGCCGAACAAAAGTCGGAGTCAGTTACTTGTTCGTTGTTCAATATGGATGTAACAGGAAAATTACCACTGTGTTACATCATGAAGCAGGCAACAAAAGTAAGAAAAGCTTGAATGTAAGATGGTCAGTTATGGCTCTCCATGAGAGAATATCTAAAAAACACAGAAAGGGCAAAGAAACAGACATCATGAGACACAATATGGGCATTTTACCCAAAGATTACAGACACAACTCTAATCACGCAGGTTAATATGGGTGTTTTAGGCAAAGAGATTAGTTTTTTCCATTCTGCAAGTTTTAATAGAATTTTCTTTGTAAAATACACATCAAGTCTTTATTCATGAAGAAGGAGGCATTGCTGTGTTGGAAGCTGCTGGGATTACAGATAACATTACTCCTGTTAATCCTGTAATAAAACAAAAAAGTAGTTACTAAACAAACAAAACTCAGAGAATGATGACAAACAAACCAGATGAAACAAGAAAGAAATTGAGTGTTTCTATTTTTTTTTATTTTGGTTTATTTTAGGATTACTTTAAAAAATATGGATACATTCATAAATTAACGTCCTTGCGAATAAAAAATGAAGCAAATTTATTGTCCTAAGCAGAGACCGGTGCTGATTATGTGATTAACATGTATGCTAGATTCTATTCAATAATGGGAAAAAGGAAATAAAAAAGGGACTAAAAGCCATAAAAACATCTATATGTTGTTGTTTTTTTCCAGTGTCCAGAGTTGTAGGTAAACTGTGAAATACTATTCATTCAGTCCACGCTGTCCTTCTCAAGATTTCTTTTGTATATTTTGTGTTATTCTGTGTTTTTTCATTACTTTGACCACTGAATGTTTTATAACAATATAAAATACAGCGTACCATATATTTATGTAATACTATATAGAAATCATGACAAAAAAGATGGTGTTGAACCAGAGAGCAGTGACCTCATACCCCTCCTAACCCTCCTAGCCTCTGCAGAATGTTGGCTCTGCCTCTGTTGGAAAGTGCACATGTTGATGGATGTTTGTGTGTGAATGCAGTAATGAGACCTTTGTGTGGGTTGACTGTACATGTGTATTGTATGTGTGTGTTTCCTGTCTATCCCTGTGGGACACTCAATGTAGGTCTGAGTGCTGATCAGAAAGGTCCTTGTGTCTGGGTGGAGGCGCTGGAAATCCCCTCCTCTATCAAAGATTTAGGGCTAGAGTGTGTGTGCGTGTGTCAGACATTTCCCTTCAAAACATCTGACCACAGCAAATACCACATGTACTGTATGTAAAAGCACTTGTTTGTTAAAAAAACAAACAAAAAAAAAACGTTGTAGTAGGAGCTCAGTGCTTTTTACAAATCATTACAGAATGCAAAAATCTGGATGTAAAATCTGCCTCGACGTCTCGTGCAGGTTGTTTTTAGCTGAAAAAGTCGGTTTTAAGCACATCACTCTAACTTGGCCTTGAAATTTAGAGAAATATAATTTTCTCTTTAATTGCATTTGACATGGCTGAAATGTCAGTAATCTTACAGTGGAAGTCATGGTTTCATCTGTTCTACATCATTAAACAACTTCCTTACCTTTATTTTCTGTAAAAAGGAAAATAATGAGGTTCAACAATCTCTGCAAAACATCACTAAAACAGTTTGGTTTCATTTTAAGATTGTAGCACAGTTTGATTTGTCCTTTAAGTTTAGTTGATATCTGTTGGAGCTGCTGCTTATATAACTGAGAATCCATATCAAAAACTTCCAACTTGTTAAGATTTGTTGGAAACTAGGTCCGGTGGTATTCAGGGTTCCTGCCAGGGATCACAGTAACACTCTTATACAAGCGTTATAGTTAAGTGAATCTGGAACCAACCTAGAAAATGGACTTAGTAAGCAGGGACCCACAAGAACTTTGTCATTTGACCAGTTTTAGGTCTTTACTCTGAACCAGATTTTAATACCCATATTTGTGTTTTTAAATCAGGCTTCTGAAAGTAGTGAAAGGCTCTGTGTAACTAGAATGTCTTGTTCCTTTGCATGCCTCTGATCTGCTCCTGCACTGAACTGACAGTGGGTTAAAAAAAAAAAGAAAAGAAAAGTGGAGGACTTGATAAGTTTGATTAGAAATTCAGTTTTTCCGGTTTGATGTGGTAAACACAACTGTGGCCACGAGCTTCGATAATGACTGTGTACTTACGATCTTGCAAAATGATCTTGAAGAGTAAGAAAAGAAATGTTTCGTCAGTTTCTAACCGACATGATGACAAACTTTTCTACAGTCCAAATGGCTGTTATTCCTCCCTTATGTGGAGAAGTTCAGATGAGAAAAGTTTTCTGAAAAAGAGCCTTTGCACTTGAAAATGCTGTCAGGCTTGTTGGAAATACTGGAAAGCAACATCTCATACGGGTGTAAAACCAAAGACACACACGTCTTTCTCTCAGACCCCTCTTCTGACTGAAGGAAGGCTGTGGGCAGAGTGCCAGGTGCCTCTCATGTTTGGGAGTGCAAACAGGCTCGAGTCTTTGATGGCAAGGAGATCAGAGCAGGGGACACATTCTACGTGGCCACGCTAAGGTCGCCGCAGTGCAGCCCTGCTGCCATGTTGTGCTCTGCAGCTAGGAAACCCAGAGTATACACAATGCTGGGGCAGCAGATGTGTGTGGGTAGGTGTGTGTGTCAGTTTAACTCTACAAGCCAACTCCTTGCACTATCCTTTGCTTTCCAAGATGTACTCGCTCCAACTTTGACGTAGAGTTGAGGTTGTCTGTGAAACAGCTGTTTAAGCTGGTTGTTTTTATGATCAAATGTGCTAAATATAAAGATTAGAGTGTATTAAATTGCAAACTATAATACTGCTGGAGGAAGAAAATTTGGTTGGATGTTTGACATTTTCTGATAGATTACATAAACCAGAAAATTCAGACTGATAATTAAAATGCTTACTGTTTAAAATGTTTACCGTACATTTAGCTACAAGAATATAAAGTGTATGTGCAAAAGTACTATACAAAGAATTAGAGAAATGTAATAAAAAGCCACTCTTTAATATTTTTCATTTCTCTCTTTGGAAATTTAGTTTCTATATGTTTGTAATAAGCATGTTTCTGCTGGCTTCCTTTTAGTTGGAGGAAAGTGCAGCTGTGTGTAGCAATGAAAAGAGGTGGGGGTATCAGGTTTCCTGCAAACGGGGTCTGACTCTATGCACATGAGCTCAGGACCTCCGCTCATGTGAAACGGGTGGGGGTGTCACACGCATGTGCACCGTGAAAAGTTTAGTGTGACAGACAGAGTGAGGTCAGGTCCCAGCTTTCCTCTGCTCTACTGACAGCTGCACGTCCTACCAGCTCACCGCAGTCAACCTCCTCATGATGAAGGAGCGCTGCAGCCGAGTGCCACAGCTAACGATTCCTCCCTTTCAGCAGCACCAACAGCAGAGAGAACTAGCGGGACCTGTGGGTGAATGTTGCCTGGGAGTGGCCAGGCAGCGTTTAGGCTCCATGTGCACCGTCTGTTCTGACCGTGCGTCTCTGTGTGCCGGCTGTTTGACAGATGAGGCGTACCAGAAGCTGGCCATGGAGACAATGGAGGAGTTGGACTGGTGTCTGGAGCAGCTGGAGACGATCCAGACCTACCGCTCTGTCAGTGACATGGCCTCCAACAAGGTAAGACTGGCTTTTTTTTTTTTTTTTTTTTTTTTTTTTTTTTCTAAATACATATTTAGTCTTTTCTGATTTATTAATTTGATTTTGTTACATAATTAATGAAGAAGTGTTTTATGGACACAAGGCTGACATTTTATTTCAATAAAAAAAAAACAAAAAGAAAAACTTGTTGATGATGCTGTTACAGAAACAGTTCTCCTGGAGGGTTCGTCATCTGAATGGGGAGTAATTCTCCAGAAAGCACAAATTCTTCATGAAAAGTAGCGTGCAAAACCTAAAGATACTGCAACTGAACTTAGCATGACCTGAGCAAAGTCAACAGTGTTCTGTCAGGCCTGAACCTGTACAGCATACTGAGGAGGAGACATGCTGCTTGCATGTGACTGCATGTCGCTCATCAGCTGGATCCCCCCCCCCCCCCCCCACCCCCCACCCCCCCCACAGACCAACATAAAGCTCAATTTCTGTAGTTTATTTTTTCTCATTTGTGCAAAGATGGTCTCATAACAGGAAGTGTGTGTATTTTATCTTGGCCTGCTGCAATTCTTGTTCCATGTTTCCTGTCAAACATTTTTTCACGGTTTTCAAAGTCAATTGATTCTTATGTCACAAATATTTTTTAATGAAATGCATCCAGGTTCATTTCCTCTTTACTGACTTAAGAAACCTCCTATTATGTTTCCTTACTGATGGAGCAAAATGTGTAAAAGGATTTTTATTAAGTTTTATAGCTTATGTTAGTGGCTTGACTGTTAGAAAAAGTGATATTAAGGAATTCCTTGGATGAGTTATTTACATGTGCAAGTCACCAACAGAAACACAAAAAACAAATATCTAAATAATATTAAATACCACATCTTGGGATGGCTAAATCATCATTTCGAAATGCTCTGGTTGCGCTGGAAATTGATTTGAGCTGGTAAGAATTCAGTTTCCATGAAACCACAACATTTGTTTTAAGATTGAGCCAACAGCTGAAAAGCTCTTTTATGTGAGCTATGAAAAATTGCTAAATGAAAATTTATATTTATCTTTTTTCTTTTTTAAGAATGACAAACACACCTTGTCTTATTATCATTTCTTTTAAAGAATTGGCTTATTTATTCCAATGTGAGTATTTGAGCACTTTCAGCACTTTCCACCAGCCCCTCTACATCTATGCATGAATGAATTGCATTCATGTATGAAGCAAAATAACTGGGTATTTCTAAAACAGTAAAAGTACACTTCCAGGGATGAAGTGAAAGACTCTGTCTTCCATGATTTGCTTCCATCCATTTCTGTTGGTTCAGTCCAACAACCACATAATTGATTGTCTCTTACACATAAGTCTGCTTTAAAGCCATAGACTGAGATAATGTTGAGCCAAGCAGAGCGCAGCTTTCTGATGCTGACAAAAGTTTTCATTTTAGCAATTTATTCAGTAATGATACGACTAGTTACCAACCCTGTTTGAGGTTTAAGGCCTCTTGATAGTTGTTTTCTTATTGTTAAAACTGAGTTGTCCAAAGATTGGATTCAAACAGATGTTTTTGTTGTTGTTGCTGTTTTTGTTTACTTTACTCAAAACCTCTTAAATTTGCCTCAGTAAGTTGAGTGGCAGCTGAATGTAGTAGACTCTGAAAACCGTTTGTTATGTGAGCTGAGAGGAAATGCTTATTTCTCATAAAACTGGACAACAGGATGCAGGGGATCCCACAGTGGGTTAAACACAATAAACTAAGGAGGATGAGGGGGAACATTTGTACTGTTTGTGTGTGAGAGTACGAGTGTGTAAGGGATTCTTGCAGACCCCTTGGCAGAGTAACTCTCTCTTCCTGTCTCCTTCCTGATCCCCTGCTCACCATCCAGACGACAATAGATATCCCATCATACTGGTTTACATGGTTAATGGTTTGTTTATTCTACTGCTGTCGTCATCTGCACACATATTCAGGATTCAGTCTGACTTTGGCCTGTCAGGCAGACTTATCTCATTGCAGGCACATGATGATGACTGACTCACATAAACAATAGTCTTGAATGTAAGGCTTCAGAGTCGCAGCAGACAAAAAGCAGAGTGGAACAGGTGTACTCAAAAGAAATTAACACTGCTGATATCTAATCATTCCTGTCTACTGGTACAACTTATTCTTACAAACTACGGAGATTTTGGCTGTTCTGTAAATGATGACTAATTTCAGGAGCCCAACAAACTTGAGATATTTCCGATTATCTTTATAGGGAGATAGTGAAGGGAAGAATCCCAGTTTGTCCAGGAAATATCAAACTTGTCCCATGAGGCACTGAGATGATTATATGGCAACGCGTGGAAAGCTAACAGTAGCTTCACATCAGCAGATGTTGCACATATTTTTTTATTGCTGTCAGGAATTTCTTATAAGCTGTGTTTTTAAATATTTGACTTATCAGAGATCTGCCTCCCATCAACAGCTAATTTAGCATCCATCTTGCTTCCTACTTGTACTGTGAGCTCTCTCCAGCCAGTAAAAGTCAGTCTGATGTCAACTCTTATCTTAACTCGAACTCTGTCCCTTTGTTTTTCTTCTCCTCTCTTCCTCCGACAAAGCTTTCTTGTGTTTCTTTGCAGAATCAGCCACTGTGTGTGTTGAATTGGCTTGCTAGTGTGTAATGCGTGGCTTGCTAGCTTAGTGCGTAAAGCTAAACTTGGATGTAAAGTCGCGGGGTATTCTGGAGGCAAAATTTGGACAGTGCGGTTTTTACGCTGAGGTATCCTGCCGAGCTGCAACAGCTCCAGAAATATGAATAAAAATGTCACTGTGATATCAAACCAATGAGGAATGCAAAATTTTAATTTTGGAAAAAAGTTGCAACATGTGTCTTTTAAATCGTCCAGGTTTTTTTGATTTAGCAGAATATGACAAAAATCAAGAATTATGTCAAAACAGTTTATTTAACATTTCACTCAGATCAATGAGAGGTTGTTTGTAACGGAGAGGCTCCTGGTGAGCATCGCAGGTGGCGCAGTGTGCTCTTTGTCATTGTGTGTTTTGACCCTTTTTCATAGCTGTGACTTTGGCAAGCGAGTGAATGTGTCCTTACACGTAACCGTCTGTGAGCTAGAAGCCGTCCACCAACCATGTTTGTGCCTACGTGCGTGGGCGTGTCTGCACCAACAGCAGCCTGATCTCACTCATATCTCCGCTTTTACGGTAAAGCGTTACACAACTGCAGCTCCTTTGTTATACGTGCCGCTACACTCAACATGGTTCTGTTAACAAAAATGTGCATATCAGGTAATACGAACCTCGTACAGCTGTAATGATGATGGAAAAACTGTAACCGAAGCTGTGGCCGTGTATGAAACACAAATAAGAAAGGAGGAGTGTGGAAGGGAGTTACTGAACCTTCAAGGTGAAGCGCTGGGACGTGACTGTCTTCTTTGTTATGTGTGGCTTGTGTAGAGGGGTCATTGCTTGTTGTGTGTTGGAATATTCTCCGATGTCAAGCCTGTAGACCATCTACTGTTTTATGTGAAAGTAGGGTTTAACTAGAACATCCAGTTATGATGTAGTTAAGCAGGGGAAAAAAAAGTTTAACTATGGTGGACAAATAACCCCTCTGGTTCCATCTTTTTAAAAGTAAAGAAATTCAACCTTTTCCTTTATTTAGGATTTGAAATGTATGTCCGAAAAGATGAGAGCTGCAACTAAATGTTACTTTCATTATAAATAATTTGCATGGATTTTGTAATTTGAGTAATAGAGAAGTTAAGGAAAATTCCTTGAACCTTCAATACAGTGAGATCAGCATGTCTTTCCTAAAACCAGACTCCCCCTGTAACTGAGTAATGGATGACAGAATCGAAGCATCTTTCACAGAGGTAGTGACATTTGTCTTTCTAAATGAAAAAATGGTAGGTAATTTTAATCACCTGACTAATGTACAAAATCATCAGAACTCTTAATGCAACATTTAAGAAATTGGCATTTTAGATGCATCCATTACAGTTATGCAAATTAGAGGCTGGAAGGGAAGATGATAAACAGTCAGTCTGTAGTGAACAGTGGGAATTAAAACTTGGGATGACTGATATTCCAGGTGATAACCCACATTTAATACAATACAGCCAGCAATGCAACATGCATATGTTTACATTTTGAGTCTTGCTTGTGTGTGGATCGACATTAATAATGTCAGTTTTAGAAAGCTTCAAAGCAGCAGTCACTTGAATGCATCACAAATGCAGCAGTAAAGCTGGAAACCTTCCATCTGCTCGGGAAACAGAGTGAAAACGTTGCCCACACTTTAACTTTCCGGAAATAAAACTTTTTCTCGATTTTCTGTTATTCTAGGAACAAAAAACATAAAAAACGGAGGTATACTATTCATCAGGCTGATCAATGAGATATTGACAATAAAAAGATCAAAGCCGTGATCGGCAGCTGTAGGGAAGCGAATAGCATGCAAGAGGAGCAGAGAGGCGGGTCTACCCCTAAGATGGAGTGTGTATAAAACAGAGCACTCTCAAACGCGCACACACACACTCAAACACATTCAGTCATTGCTTCACATACACAGGGTGCGAGGTGAAGCCTAGTCAGACCTCACAGACCAGAGTGACTCACAAGAGCTGTGGCGTTTCCCAGCGTCAGAGAGCCCTGGCTTGTTCCTTTTACTCATGCTGTAGTCAGACTGAGACAGACTCTTTAACAGACGAGAGCCCCACTCCGCTCTGCTCTCTATACTCAGCAATAATGGGTGCCTGCTGCTTTGATAGGAAGGACAAGAAATTAGGGAAGCTGAATGTTTGGAAAAAGGTGAGTTTTCTTTTATTATAAAAGTTTATAAATGATTAACCGTACGGATTTTAAGTTTCTTTTTTCCTTTAAGGAAACTTGTTGCTTTGTTTGCATGACTTTGTTTTTCTTTTTTTTCTTTTTTTTAATACACCTTCTTTTACAAAATTATTTGTCTTTTGGTGGTATTAAGTGTTCAGAGAGCAGATATACCTGTATTCTGTTGCTGTGGATGAGGAATATTCAGGTGTTTTCTTCTTTTAAAATGTATGTCTGGAATCTTTCGTCATTGTTGCTGTACTTTAGCAAAGGGTCTGCTTTTAAAATAGAAAATTAGAGAAATGTAATAAAAAGCCACTCTTTAATATTTTTTATTTCTCTCTTTGGAAAGTATTCTATCCTTTATTTTGTACTCATCAATCATGAACATTTTTTCGTTTTTTAAGCATGCATCCTTTCACTCATTGGTTAGTTTAGATGTGTCCTAAACACAAAGTGCAATGATTGTGGCTGGGTGATGGGGGGGGGTGAAGTTACACTTTAGCTAAAAAATCAGTGTATTCAGTGCTGATCCCAATTGTAAAATATTTTAAATGGTTATTAATGAAGTCTTGGCAGTACATTTGGATGTGTCTTTCTGATGGAATGATTGGGCTTTATTGCCAGTGTGTCAGCATCAGGTAAATACGGGTAGATCACTCATGATTCCTCATCCTGCTGCACAGTTTAGTTACCTAAACTGAAGGGGTTGAGCAAAATTTCTTATAATTTAATGAAAAGAAGCCAAAGCAGATTAATAGCAGCAAATCCAAGCAGAGGCTTTTTGTGGAGGTTAAATACTCGGGTCATCTGGGGTGGAAGGAAGAAATGATGATGTTATACTGGAATTAATATTGTTTTATATCATATAGTTGGGACAAAGAATTTGTCCTGAAAATCCTTTATTGATGCAGCTTGCTAACCCACGTCGCACAGTTTGACTTTTGTAGGTGATTAACTGTTTACTCTCAGACAAAACAAGTTGTGCTTCACATCTGTTTCTACAAAGACAGCGATTGGTTCAGTTAGATTATTTTAGTCTTTGTCTCATGCTCCCAAACGGGCTGATTTTTAATCAAACATTTTTACTGTGCAGAGTGATTTTTAGACACAAGCGAATATGCTGCCTCATTACAGACGCATGAGTGAATGAGTCAGAAGATGGAAGAAGTAGTGAGGCCATCTCCAAGACGTTTGTAGCTCTGACAGACAAACACACAATACAGATGTAATAAGATTCCCCTGATCTTCACAAACTTATGTCACTGCCAGTCTTCGCTATTATTCCAACGTTACAGTCTTGCGTCATATTTTGAAGCAAAGGGGAAAATACACAAGCACAGCATTTCTGTTGATCAGGTCATGCATACGTAAGGGATAGTTTATTTGTAAATGTGTAATAAATGCCACTTTGTGGAAATCTGTATTTACTTTAGGTTAAAAACATCTGTGAAATCCATTTATTATAATCGAACCTAATTGTTCTGTAAAGCTTTGTGACTCTAACAATTCCAGCACCATTTGTTCATATGTTTCAACATTTATTTTAGTTATAACTAAGTTACATATTACCCCAGTGGGGTTGATGCTCTCAGTTATCTCCATCAGAATGAGTATGGTGCACCCACTAGTGGCTCAAAGCAAAAATTCAGTCTGCTGAAACCACTGTTTCCAAGTAGAGATACAAAAAAATCTGTAAGTGTGAAATTTAGGCCTGATTTTATATTTGTTTAACATACTTTTAACTGAGTCAGACTTTGGCACATGTTGAAGTGAAATAAGTGTTGCGTACAATTTAAATCCAATCTAATAAAGTCAGTGTATTGAACCAAAAATGTAATTATTCTTGATTTATTATCAAATTCACATTTTGCTAACAGACCAGCAGAACAGGCAGAGGAAGAGGGCAAACATGAGAAACCGTTGTGTAGGTCCTGCTCAGATCCTGGAAGCAGGCAGTGCATAAGCTTAGTCTCGTGTTAGGAGACTCCGTGTCTGCCATCTTGCTCACCTACCTGTCTGCCTGGCTGCCCTGCACAGTGAGCTGTCCGATGGAATCACATCTAAGCAGAGCTTTGTGTCCCCCCTCCTGTCTGAAATGCCACAGGCTCCATTTACCTTCCGTGCCTCTGTCATCGCAGCTCTCTGCTGAATCAGAGAGGGAGGGGTGGAGAAGTGGGAACGTGAGAATGGGGGGGGGGGGGGGGGTCAGTAGATACGGAGATGAAAGCAGGGAAATGAAATGAACATGAAAGTAATGGAGAATAGGGAGACATAAAGATAAAGAGGACACAGAGGAAAGTGTTATTAAATGACAGTGAGGAAGGGAAGCATAAAATACTGGAACAGACACTGTCAGAGCTCTGAGAGGTTAACCTTCCTCTGGTGTCACGGTGTTAGTTGCCGATAAAAAGCCTTCCTGTCTGCTTCTCATTGAACTAGATGATACACATGCTGACACTGATACACATTTATTGAATAAAATAAACATAAGAGCCTGAATTTGCGGGATTTACTTGTGACGAGTCAGCCTCATGTTTAACTGTAGATTATAACACTGGTGTGTGTGTGTGTGTCTGTGTGTGTGTGTGTGTGTGCATGTGTGTGTGTGCGCATATCAAGATGTATTTTGCAGCCTGCAGAGAAGCACAGCTCCTCGACACATTGCAGAGAGACATCCCCCGCTGTTATTTCTGGTTTCCCTTATATATTATGCAGTGAGCCATTATATAAAGAGCAGCCTCCTCTCTCTTTTTTCTCTTTTCTTGCTTTCTGCCTCCTCACTTCTGGTTCTTTCCCTCAGTGGGAGGATAATCCGGGAATCCTCACGGGAAAGCTTTGATCTCCCACATATCTTCCTCAACTTGTGCACACATGAAACCTAAAGGCTCTCTGTGAACCTGTGTTTACAGTTTCTGATGGTTCTGATTTGACAAGAATTCAGTTTTTATTGAAGTGCTGCAACTGTCGTCGAGCAATCAACAAAAAGAGGCTTGACTGAAATACAAAAGGTACTGATGTAACGGCGTATTCCAGTCAGGTGGCCCCGGCCTTGTACGTTGCAGCAGCAGCAGCAACACCTGCTCCAAGGACAGCCCATTGATTCTGCCAGCGATGCAGACAAACATAGAGATTGATGACTGTGTTGGCAAGTGGCAGCCAGGAGAGAAATTGACACATAAGTGGTGGAGAGTGAGAGATGGATGAAGTGGAGGGAGGGAATGGGGGGGGCACTTTCAGTGGATGTGAGCAGAGGCTGTACGTGCGCGGTGTGTCCTCGTGACAGCTCAGCAGCTACCACACGCCTGCCGATGAAGGAAAAGGGGAAGCCTCTCCTTTTCTCTCGCCTCCTCTCCTTTCTTCCAAAGAAAAAAAAACAAAAAGCCTTGCACTTGCCATCTAATGTTGTTGCCATGGTGTTTGGGTGTTTTGCTAATTGGCAGACACACACTCTCTCACTTGGCTCACGGAAAACCCGTGGGCTGATGTCTCCCAAATTGGGGAAGGATGCAATTATCTGCCATCTCTTCTTTTTTTTGTCACCTTCTCTGCCCATCTTCCCCACTCCGCTTGTTAAAAATAGCTATCCACAGACACCCTGTCAGCATCCAATATTATTATGGGATGCGGATAATGAACAGACTTATGAGATCTCTACAATGGCTGCCGCACTCTGTTGTCAAGAGAAAACAGAAGACTTAAAAGAGGGAGTAGAAGAGGAGTGGTTGATATTGGAGATAATGGCAACGACAGTACAGTCACTTCACGCTCTCTTCTTCTCAGATTGTTTTACTGAAGAGGACCGGTGGTCTTTCATAATTCAATCATACTCTGACAAAAGGCAATTGAAAGGCAGTTAACATGACTTTTTTTTTTTTTTTTGATTAAAAATGATGGGAAATAATCTGGAGAAGAGACAATATCTATCATACAGAGTCTATCTTGGTATAGTTTATGTTACTGATTTGTTCTTTCAAAACTTCCTGCAGTAAAGCTGAACTGTAATTAGGGCTCCCCTCTTCTCATTTCTGTTAAATCATGTCTTCTGACTGGATTGTGTTGCTGGAGCTAGCAGAATGTAGCATGGAAGCAGGGAGAAAAAAGAGACAGAGGTGGGAAGACAAGGAGAGAGAGAGAGAGAGGAGGGGGAGTGGGAGCTACAGCAGTGAGAGCAGCCAAGCGAGACAAATCCAGTGGAGGAACCCCCCCTCCAGTCAGATGAACATCGCTGCCTTACTCCCTCCTCCTTCTCCTCTCGTCTCCATCGCTGTGTTTTTCCCCTCCTCCCTTCCCTGCTTCCTCTTCATTATTCATCAGCACACCGAGAGTCCCCAGCTCACGGCTCCAGCTGCTGCTCCAGCCGATCCATCGAGCCTGCTGGTCTAGCTGATGCCCCCTTTTTTCAACCTCTGAATCCACAACCATGGAGACTCAGAGCTGGCCTTTTTATGCAGCTAAGAGGGAGAGTGAGCCATCATCAAGCTGCTCCCTTTCCTGCTGAGAAGAGACAGACAAGAGGAGAGAACGGGGATTTTTTTGGTGCTAAAAGAATCCTTTTTGCCGTCCTCTTTTTCCTATTGGATTACAGTTCTGGCTTTCTGTAGGAACGAAACAACGGGGTCCAAAATGCCTGAAGCCAATTACCTGCTGTCAGTGTCTTGGGGTTACATTAAGGTGTGTGGCATTTACCTACATCTCTTGTCGGGATACCGCACTCGTTCAATTCTACCTCTGTGCTGTGTCGCTGTCTATTAGTGATTTCTTATTCAAAGAAATTCTGTTATATCAGCTACGTTTATGGCATCTTTTTATTTATTTATTTATTGGGGGGGTGCTAGCTTCATTGCACCAAAAGATATTTTCATCATCAGGAATAGGAGTGGAGGGGGGGGTGGGGGGTTTGACAGAATGTGTTTTTGAGGCTCAGGCTCCATCTTGAGCCCTCTGCAGAGCTGTGTGCCTGTTTGTGTGTATGCTTGTGGATGCGCATGCATGAGTCTGTCATAAACATCTGCTGCTGCAGTGCTTGGGTCCCCATGTTCTGCCAAATGCATCCGTTTACTGTGTCACTTTCATCAACCTGAAAATGTTCAGAATATAAAAACATGAGAGGATGTTGCGTGTGGATTTTTGTTTGTCATTAAAATTCCTGCACACTGATGCAAGCCAAATAGCCACAATGTAATTTTGTGTAATAAAACTTAAAATTGCTTCCTGTGGGTAATTTAAGGGGTCTTAAAAACCCCCACTGGTAACACAAATAATGATCTGGATAGCAATTAATTCCAGGGTAAATGGAGAGGAAAATACATTGTGTCCCCCGCTGATTTATACACTGTAATTAAATAATATTCTTGACCTGATAGAAGAAGACGGGGAACTGCATTTTCCATGGAATCTTTTAACATTTTTCCCAGGTTTTACCCAGAAGTGGAAAATGACGACATTTTTTCTCTCTCTCTCTCTCTTTCTCTGTATGTCTCTCTCTCCTCTTCCTTCTCCTACAGTTCAAGAGAATGTTGAATCGGGAATTGACGCACCTATCCGAGATGAGTCGGTCTGGGAATCAGGTTTCCGAATACATCTCCAACACCTTCTTAGGTAAATGTTCTCAAAAATCACACCAAGGAAATATGCATCCATTGACTCTGTATTATCCACCTTCAATAACTCAGTGAATACATAAAAATATCCAAATGGATTGGTACACCGACATTTCCAATCCTCTGCTGCTTTGCTGCAGTATTTTGTGGAGGCTCAGTCTTTTTTATGCTGTTGAGCTCTGCAAGTTGTTCTGCCTGGTGTTCTTGTGGGGGCGTACCGAGAAAAAAGAACTGCGCCATGAAGATCTATCTGGATGTTTCAGGGATCTGGTGTCTAATCTCTTTCAAAACAATGAAGGGAAATTTTCGATTTCTCTGATGATTGAGAAAGAAAACCAAGTATACTGGTTAGTTTCTAAAAGGGGCAATATGATGGAAGACACTAGCTCATTAGCCACGATGGACTTTGTAAATTGGAAATGAAAGCTTTCTGCGTGAATTGCACCTTTTAAGATCTGAGAATAAGTGGTGAAATATAAATATTCATGTTATCACATCAACTCATGACATTTCTACTGCTTTTTTATACGTAGAAGAGTCGCAAATTGCAACTTAAGTTGTAGAAACTAAAAAACAGGCAAATGACGAGTTGCTTTTCTTTTTTCTTTTGGTTTTGGATTTTTATAAATGTCTATATCGGTGGGACAGAAGACAAAGTGAAATGCAAAGACAAGAAAATAGTCTAAAGAGACTGCACTGCGAACGGATCCTTAAGTGACTGGTGGAAGAAGCGCACTGTAGACACAAAGGAAAAAACAGGTACCGAGGAACCCCCTTCTCTGGCAGGGAGATAAGCTTGGCAGATTGGGTGACTCATCCTCATCTTAATGCATTCATGTCAGCAGGGACACCTAGTTGTGTCGTCGCCCCCCCCCCCACCCCACCCCACCCCCTTTCCCTGACCCGAGTATCCAGACACAGATGACTATCGCTTCGATAAAGCAATACAGACTACTGTGCTTGTGGCAGAAGAAAAACAAAAAACAGAATAAACAGGTGAACATTTTAACAGAACAAGTGGTGAAGGTTGGCTGAAGCAGCTGGCCTGGTGTGGCCTCCGCTGACCAGCAGGACAGTTTAATCCACCCGTCCGTTAGAATTACTGTCGCATCCTCCACATTTCTGCTGTCTAATATCTTTATGAAAACATTGATTCAGAATCAGAGAATTTACATTTTATTGCCGCATGCCTGATTCTAGATAACTTAATTTTAAATCTAAAACCAATCATAATTAATTTGTGTATCGAAAACCATTTGCTTTCTGTATTTTATTTGGTCATTGGTGGGACAGACTGATAAAAAGTGTTTATGGAAGTAGCTTAACTTCCTGGATAAAGGAACATCCAAGAGCTTTACCCTTAATACAGCTGATTCTCACAGGAGACCATGTGGAGGATAAAATAGAATGACACCAAATATTAACATGTAAGAGATGACAGTGGAAGATACAGAAGGTATTTACATCATCGGATCATTTTTTCTTCTGCTAATTTCCATTTTAGAATTAGATTATCCCAAAAAACAGAATACATGACAGCAGAAGGAGCTTGCTATATGATTAGTTGACGCATGGAAAGCTAATATTTAGTCACAATCGTCATTACCAAAAGAATTAAATAAACTCCTGCACAGTTGGCCAGTTTGGGCTTTATCAGCAACGTCCTGCACTCACTGTTCACGACTTGTAATGTGGAAATAAATAAAACATGGATGGAAGTTGTTTCACACATACTGTATGTGGGTCACGTTCTAAAACGCAACACAGTAGTGCTGATGGTCATAAGCTGTAATAAATTAGAGGCTGATAAAATTCTCTTCCTTTGTTTCCCCACAAAACATGTGTTAGAGAGTACTTAATTGCCCTCTCTCAATTACCAGTGGAGAATAGAGCAGAAAGCGAGAGACTGAAAGGCAGACAACAGTGAGAGAGAGAGAGAGAGAGCATGCAAGTGAAAGTGATTATTTGAATTACAGCTGGTAATTGAATAACCCTCCATGGGGAAAGGCTGATAGGCCAGCGATGAGCCGAGTCAAGGCATGATAGACGAGTCAAACATGCCGATAGGTCGTCACTTAAGGATTTCTATCAATTCCTCTTTGACTGCCGTAAGCACAACTCAGTGTGGTTATTAATAAGATACCTGGCATGTATTATGTTTATTTTTAGTAGGAATGCTGATATTTTGAACTATTTTCTCAAAGGAATTTAGAGAATGAAAGCCTTGCATGCTTTCACTGTGTGTTATCACGCTGTTTATTTGTGGCTTGTCCTAGTTGAATAAAGTGAACATAATTCCCACAACGGATTCTGTCTGACAGAACAGCTTGTTAGACATTACGAAGCTGGGTTAACTGTGTTGAAGCCACAGCTCTGTCTGTCAATGGAGTGACCTATGAGAGGGAAAACGACGGGACATATGAGGAACCTGCTGTGAAATGAGGAGGGGGCAGAGGGGTGAGGGTGGGAGGCGAATGAACAGTGAATGCTCAGAGACGCTGCAGGTGAACAATGAAAGGACAGAATGAATGAACAAACGAGAGAATGAAATCTTTCAGAAACTAACCTGCTGTAGGTGTTTCTGCAGTGCACCTGGGCTCTCAGACAACCTTCCTGTCCCACCTGGATTTGCTTGTAAAGAACTTACTCAGATTGCAAGATGTATTTGGTTTTATTAAATAAAAAAAAAAAAAAAAAAAAAAAGAACAAACAAATAAAAAAAAACTAATTTTTTTTCCTCATGCAGACAAACAGAATGAAGTGGAGATTCCATCACCAACGTCTAAGACGCGAGAAAAGAAGAAACAGCAGAAGCAGCAGCTGATGACACAGATCAGTGGGGTCAAAAAGGTTTCTCACGGACCCTCGCTCTCCAGCAGCAGCATCTCGCGCTTTGGAGTCAAGACTGATAAGGAGGAGCTGTTGTCCAAAGAGCTGGAGGACCTGAACAAGTGGGGGCTGAACATCTTCACCGTTTCAGAGTACTCCAACAGCAGACCTCTGACCTGCATCATGTATGCCATTTTCCAGGTACAGAGCATTCTTCTTTCATTTCTACTTTTTAAATTTTCAAAATGTTACAGAAAATTATATATGTGTATTCCTGTGTCGTTTTCCCAGGAGCGAGACCTCTTAAAGACATTTAAGATTCCCATGGATACATTTGTGGCCTACATGATGACATTAGAAGATCACTACCATTCAGATGTGGCGTACCATAACAGTCTGCATGCTGCTGACGTAGCCCAGTCCACACACATCCTTCTCTCCACACCGGCCTTGGATGTAAGTCTGTCTGTAATGTGAATGATTTGATCTCACTCATACTCAGTTTTTAGCATTAATTAACTTTTAGACATATTTCTCATCTCTATATTTCAGACACAGAAATGAGACAAACTCAAGGAGTGTTTTAACATTAGATTTGAACAGCAGATTTGAAAAGCCCAAGTTTGGTTTTTTTTTTTTCCATTAAATCATCTTTTTCCCCTTCACAGCTTGAAGTAGTTTCCTCAGAACTTCCCCTCTTTTGTCCAATAGTCATGATTTATTTAGTTTTTGTTGCACACATTTCCTAACAGATCTCCCTCTTTATGAGGAATATAGTTGGTGCAATACAATCAGGTTAGAGCAAGCTGGCCTTTGCATTATGATTTACTCTGTATTTTTCCATCTTTCATCTGTGACAACGAGCACAAACAGGAAGACATTCTCTCACGATTGTCTTTCACATAGAGACTGAAGTTTATCTGCTGTTCTAAATGTCACATGCATGTAACTTTAAGAAAACAGGAAAATAGTATGACATACACAATTAGTTCTGTCAAATCAGTAGAGTTTTCTGCCAATCACTAGTAGGTCTACATAGTTGTAATGCTGTGTCATTTTAAAGTCTTTTGTCTTTCTATTACAGGCGGTCTTCACAGATCTTGAGATCCTTGCAGCCATCTTTGCTGCAGCTATCCATGATGTTGATCATCCTGGAGTATCAAACCAATTCCTAATTAATACCAGTAAGTTCAACAATGAAAATGAAAAAAAAAATTCTCTGTAGTAAGAGTAACACATTGGACTCTGTATAACTAATTAGAATCTGTTATTTACCACTGTGTAGATTCGGAGCTGGCCCTGATGTACAATGATGAGTCTGTGCTGGAGAACCATCACTTGGCTGTGGGCTTCAAGCTGCTACAGGAAGACAACTGCGATATCTTCCAAAACCTCACAAAGAAGCAGCGACAGTCCCTGCGCAAGATGGTCATTGACATGGTAAGACAGCTGGAAATGCATTTCTATCTACTGAAAATGTAAAAAAAAAAAAAGGGGGGGCAAAAACATGTCTTTATACTGGTAATCTTTCTATTCCCCAGTAAATACTGATCAGATTTTTTCTTTTATGCAGGTTTTGGCAACTGACATGTCCAAACACATGAGCCTGCTGGCTGATCTAAAGACTATGGTCGAGACAAAGAAGGTCACAAGTTCTGGAGTTTTGCTGCTAGACAATTACACTGACAGGATACAGGTATGTGTTACGTTTAGGCAAAGATTAACATAAGAAAATGAATGGATACCTTTCACATCATGTGGAAAGTAAGACAGGACTTTTCATTCTGAAAGAAAGAGTATAAAACTCATTGCGATGATGCGTCTGTACTAAATGGCTATATTGACCATTTGCAGGTGCTGCGTAACATGGTGCACTGTGCTGATCTGAGTAACCCCACCAAGTCCTTGGAGTTGTATCGTCAATGGACTGACCGGATAATGGAGGAGTTCTTTCACCAGGGAGACAGAGAGAGGGAGCGGGGGATGGAGATCAGCCCTATGTGTGATAAACACACAGCCTCTGTAGAGAAAAGCCAGGTACGCAATGAAAAATGAAGCAACTCTAATGGCTGTTATTGAGAAAAAATGTTTTAAAAAACTATTCAAAACTAAAATCCTAATTCTCATTTGTTTCTTTAGGTGGGTTTTATTGATTACATCGTGCACCCTCTGTGGGAGACCTGGGCCGATCTGGTGCACCCTGATGCCCAGGATATTCTGGACACATTAGAGGACAATAGGAACTGGTACCAGAGTATGATTCCCCAGAGTCCTTCCCCACCTTTCTATGACCAGGGCACACATGGACATAGTGGAGGCACCGGAGGACAAGGAGGGGGAGAGAAATTTCAGTTTGACTTGACCCTGGAGGAGGAGGACTTGGATGGAATAGACAGAGATGGTGAAGGAGAGGAAGAAGAATTGGAGGAAGACCTAGAGGAGGAGGATAGTCTTGGCGATACTCGCTCTCCCCCTTCAGGCTTCTTGGACAGTCAAGCTCCTGAGGACAGCACCATGATTGAGCACACAACGGCTATAGAGATTGTGACACACGAGGCGTCACCCACAGACACATAGGGCTTCCATCACCGGCCTCACGTGGTGATTTGAAAGATTTTTTTTGGAAAAGAGGAGATATCTTCTTTCAGCTGTGCTTTTTAATAAGCCCACAGGAGCAAGGGCTTAGTTTTAGCCCGCACAGGGGCGTCTTGCACTTGGGTGTTTGAAGCCAGACACGGACGGACAGTTTCAGAGATGCGGCTTCAGAGTTCTCAGGAATTAATTACTGCGAACATTTTAGTCTTGATGAACAGACGAGTGGAACTTGAAGGATTTCAGCCAGTTTAGAAAACAGTTCCTTTTCTTTCTGGACTGGCATTACATGGACATTGACACTACTGAGAGAAGTTTTGTACCTTTTTTTTTTTTTTTTTTTTTTTTTTTTTTTTTTCTTTACCGGTATATGATCTAGAAGTAGCATAGAGTAAGATCTACTGATGGATACACATTTGTATAGCAACACAAAGTGTTTACTTTTTTTCTGTACCATTTGTCAAAGGACTTTTGTGTGCCTTTTTTACTATTGTCTTTATATAGTTTTTTATTTATTGAACACTTTAGTGTCTGTGAAATGTTTTCTTTCCTTGACAAAAAGAGAAAAATCTTTTTTGTATATAAAAAGATTTCAGTCTTCCATCTATTGGGCAATAGAGAAATCCAAACAAATGTCGACAAACAACTCTTAGACAAGTTCATTCATAGTAAATGGGAAAATTACACTCGCATTACTCAAAAGGCTTTTTGGTTTTTGGTTTTTTTGTTTTTCCTAACAAATTCAAAAGTTTCTGTCCATTTCCTGCTTTCTGTGTCACATGTCGGCCAATGAAAGCCATGCCTAAATATATCAAGTCTATTTACACATTTTAAATTCAGATCAACTTTTCATTTTGGGCCTGCAAACCATTGGACTTTCTGACTGTTTCACACCAAAACTTGAGTTTTAAAGCCACAGGAATAAAGTAACAGACAAAATCCTACATTTACCATGTCACCATCAAGTCTTCTGACTAATGATCTAATACTGTGGGGATGTCTCAGAAACATGTTGAAATTGAGGTAGCTTCAGATCAAATCCAAACTTTTTTTTTCTGGGAGGGGGGGGGGGGGGGTGCTGGAATGCAACAGGGCTAATTACGTTTTGACATGAGACCTCTTGTATTGAGGATATAAGAAACCAGGGATGAAATGCACAGCAACAACGAGCCCATTTTTAACCCAAAGGTATGCTACACTCCCAATAGTCTTGTCGGCTGAAACAGGTTTTGACCTCAGAGCTGTCTGATGCCATGGCTGCCCCCCTCCCCCCACTCCAGCAATCAGGCCCAGACTAGATGATTAAATGTGCTCTAAAGAGCTGCCTGTCTGAAAGGCACTCTGAGAACCTCATCAATGCCAGTTATTCACATGGTTTTCAAACCCCTCGTGGCTCCACTAACATGACCCCTAAACAACTAGGCCGAACATTTTTTTCCCTTCATGATAAAAATCCCTCAAGTGCTGCTTCTGCTCACTGACGTCAATTGAATTTTTGCCCTCCCCCTCTGCTGTATCAGGTTTCCAGGACAGTCAGGTTATGAGTTTTCTTTGCACTAGCGGAACTGCTAGTTTCAGCTTGGTGGAGAGCACTCAAAAGGTGAAAAGGAAAGAAAAACAGCTAAGTGCTCTAGTTTTAACCTCATCGTTATTGCCTCACCCAGCCACAAACCCACCAATATGTTAGGGAGGCTCATCTGAAAATGGTTTGCAGACCTCAAACTTCTCATGAAGGTTTACTCATACGCGAAAGGTACTTCATTCAGTTTCTCTAAAACATGCTCAAATGGCAATCATTTGTGCACAGTATGTCTGTTTTGTATCAAAGTGTATGTATGTGTGTGTGTGTGTGTGTGTGTGTGTGTGTGTGTGTGTGTGTGTGTGTGTGTGTGTGTGTGTGTGTGTGTGTGTGTGTCTCAATCAGGCCTTACCCCATCACTCCACACCTTTGTCTTTGCTGTTTGTCGCTAGGAGCTCAAGTTGGTCCTTTTTGCTGTTTATAACAGTGTGTATTTATTCTATACTTTAAGCTTGTAAATAAGAAATACTGGTTCAGTGTAAAATCAATTTTAATTTATATGCACTTGCATTACCTGGAAGTGGTGGTGTCTAATGTGTAGAAGACTCTGAATTGGAGTCTTTTTTTTTATAAATGTATTATATATTGTTTTTATATAAATATATAAGTATATATTCGCACAACATTTTGAGTGCCCAGCAGAGCAGCAGCTAGTCTTGTTGTCATGTGAAAACCTTGCAACTCCATAACAAACTTAACAAACTTTTCTTTGACATTAAGCATAGTTATTTTCATCTCTGCAGTAAAGAAATACAGGCTGAATTTCTAGTACAATGCACAGAAATTAAAACCAAAATATGTTTTCTCCCCTCCCTCTGGTGTTCAGCTTCAACGTTCGACAGTGAGCTTTAATTTGTCCTTTTTTCAGTTTTCACCAAATTAACTTTTTACTGCAAGGTTTTCATCTGACATCAGTAATTTGGTAACCCAAAGGTGACATAGGACAAATGAAACTGCAAAGGCTTGGATACAGGATACAGACAAGTCAGCGAAGGAACATTGAAGCTTGTTCAGTGCTTATTCTCCAAGTAAACAAATAGCTTAAATTTTTCTCAGTGGCTAGTCTTAATATAAGCTTCTTCATCCTGCATTTGAGTGCAGATTGCTGATATTAGAGGCCAGATGCAAGTTTGACAAACACCAACTGATTGTCTCCTTTTCCACTTTATGCACTTCATGTAAAAGTAGGGGATGGTATTGGTAGCATGCTACAATACGCCCAGCACAGACGTGAATTGTTCCGAGTCAAAAACAAAACATGATCTCATGTTTACTGATTGTGCTAATGTGTGAACTCTTCTGACCAAACTTGTTAGCAGTTTTGAAATTCAGATTTGTCAGTATTAACATAATCTATGTTCAAGCTTTTTTTGGTCCTAGTTGTGTCCATTTGGTGAGCCAGATATAGCACTATCTGCATGAAAGAATTTTTGATTTTCATTTTCTCTTGTTTTTTTGTTTTTTTTCTAAGTTGTCAACTTTGTTCAAGTCCACCACTTGTTGCAGGTGGGTTATTAAATGTTTCACACAATGTATGGTATTATATTGTATATTGTGTCATAAAATAAATCTGAAATACTTTTTTATGAAGTGATTAAAAGCAAAGCATGAATATATTCATTCTGTCTGCTGCTTTTTTCCTCATCTTCTGGCTTTACATTCCTCACTACGGAAGAACAAACTGGGTCACAGTCATGCTTCTGGTGGGTTCACACACATTTGTTATGTTTCATTAGGTTGTCTCGCAACACATAAAATATGTTTCTACAATTACTGAGCACCTGGGTCCTGTTCCATTTAAAATAAAAGCCTTGTATGTAAAACAATGCTAACAGAGGTCTAAAACTTGTGCAGGAGACCTCTGATGCTGATGTTAACATCTCAGCGGACCAACACACCAAGAACTAGTTCACAGCACAATAATAAGGTTTACCATTTACAAACTGAAAAACATAATAAAATAAAATTGACAATGAAGAGGAGGGCACCCTCCTGATGTAATGCTGGGGGAAATATTGCATGAAATGCGATAAATGTCAGATTTAGTTTGCAGAAAGTAAACCCAAAAGATTATCAGATAAATGTAAGGCAGGTAGGTGTACCTTGGTTCTGATTAACATATAAGTCCATTGACATCCAACTTGTGGATAGTCCTTCTAAGTCACGTGGAATCCAAATGGATGTAATATCTTGCGTGAAACTCTTTATTGCTGTTGCTGTTGACTGTTTGCTGCATCATCGCAGAGTCTTGGTATTTAATGTGCTGAGACAGGAACACAGTATGACACAGACTCAGCACTACATCCCACAAACAATCTGACAGGGCAGTCCTCATGTGACATAAGGCTCTCTCTCTCTCTCCACACACACTAAAGACATAAACAGCTTTTAAAATTTGTTTAAATGTTTGTCCACATGCAAACACACAACAGATGTCTGTAAGTTCCCTTTCCAACATACAAGCCATTACTTCACTAATGACAACCAGTCCTGATCCTCATACTTACACCAAAGATGGAAATTTATTCTTCCAAAAAATGTTTACAATTTCCAAGAATCCCACCCCCCTCCCCCACTTGGTAAACAGTTAGGACTGCATCAGATGAATCAAGTGAGAGGCTTTCCTGAATTATGTTGAGGATGTGACGCGACAAAGATACTCCTCTGACATGGAACAGCCACATATTTTATAAAGTAAAGATATTGCACAAACTTGCCAACAAATTTATACAAAGCGATTAAGTTATTTCTGTTCCAGATATTTTTTTTTTTTAAAAAATGGTAAAATCTTTTCAATGAACAAACTTATTGACATGGAAAAACCTGATGAAAGTAGATACTCTGAGAATATTCACAAACCTCTACCTCAGACATGAACCTGACCTCAGTCCTGTTGAAGGGCCTCTTGCATTCATATCAACTGAAAAGGATAGAACTGCAAACAGTAAACAGTAAAAGATGTGAGACCCAGCAACCTGGGTGAGAGAGAGAGACTGGGAGGGAAAAGGAAAGCTTGATGAAGTCATTTTTCCAGTATGCCTAACTGGGCCATTATTGTCTACAATTACATTAGTTTGTCTGGAGGGTTTAAAGACTGAAACAACTAAATTAAAAGAAAAACTCATTTAATTTAATTAAGTGAATTTACTGCTCTTGCATGTCGGTGTCTATCCAAGCTATGATATTAAGAAATGATTAAACCCTTTATCATTTTCATAACAGGGTACACCTTTCCGACACAGACCTGCTAAACTGGTCCCATCTCTGTAACCCACCACAAGTCGTGTTAGAATACAGATAAGGAATCATTTTTCCAAAGCTAATCTAAAAACTCCACAACATGCGTAAGAGGCTTGTGTAATGTCCTTCCATGACCCCTCACATCCAGTTTTGGTGTGACCTACAACAGGAGCCCTGGGGCCGGCCTTACATCAGCTCTGACCTTGCATCAAAAGGAAATCATAAATGAGTTACATCACCTAATTTTCCCTCCATATCTCTTTCATCCTTTCCTTTTTAATCTTTGCTCACATCCTAGAATCTTCATTCTCAGGCACCAGTTTCAAGGTTCTCCAATCTCCTCTTATTTCCCTGAACCTCTCTGTTGTACTCCACTTCCTGCTGGACTCTGACATAACCTAGTAAAATGGCAGGATCTGATTTGATGAAAACCAACTGCGTATGTATATTACATACGGGACAGGAGCCATCTCTTGTCACTGCATTACAGAGGCATGGAGTCCTACTGGGATGACAGAGTTATCTAATAAAGCTAAAAACAGAGCAAACCATTTCCCAGCAGTCTACGTAAGTGACACCACTTAACTTCTCCCTGAAGTGGCACAAAGGAAAAGATGAAGGATATTTTCAGCTCAGAAAAGGAAATGGTTTTCTTTGGAGATAATAGGAAACTGGCCTAAGGCTTGAGAATTCCCTCCTGGACCTTCAGCTTGTGAATGAAGAGTGGAATGAATGAAAAAGGAGAAGGGTAGTAGTGGAAACATTTGAACCTTAATCAATTAGACCAGTAGTGTGACTAAACGTGTAACTTTCTTCAAAGCAACTTCATGTAATATCAACATTTGTGAATGAAAAGGCGCCACTATGGCCCACTGAACTCATTACAAACTGATGCTTGGTTAATAATGTGCTGGGTTGTGAACAGGCAGTTATATTTTCCAGTTTCTACATCCTCATCAAATGCAGATGGCATTAAAAATGAAACAAACGGTGACACAGAATGAAACAGAAATGATAAGAAGAAACTGAAAGGGACTCTACACAAATCAGTCCCATTAAAGAATTGTGCATCAAAATGATCTCTATTAACTGGTTTAAAGTAAAAAAAAAAAAAAAAAAACTGGACAATGTAGGGTCACAGAGGGTGGCGTTACATGTAGTTGTAATTCTAAAGGCATTTTGTCCTGATCAGAAGCTATAGCTCTTACACTGAGGAAAAAAAACAGGTCTGGTTTTTAGCATGTTAAATGTAGATAAAAGGCATTTTTGTAAAATTGAAAAAGGTTCTGTAACATGCAGCTTTTTTCCTGAAGCATTATTTAGTGTTGCTTAATAACAAAGAGAAAATTTTATGGATGCTGTTAAATAGAGGAAAGACCTATACCCCACCCCCCAACCAGGCCAGAAATATGGTGGTAGTGATGGACAGACACCTAAATTTAGAAAACACATCAAGGGAATCACAAAGTCAGTCAGCTTACTAGTTCCTTTAGAATATACTAAGGATAAAAGATCTGATGTCTCAGCAGGACCTGGAAAAACTAGTCCAGGCTTTCATCTTTAGTCGGTTTGATTGTGTAACAATGTCTTTACAGGTCGATCTTAAAAAATCAATTAGACAACTGCGGCTCATTCAGAGCTCTGCTGCTTGAGTCTTCACTAAAACCAAGAAAATGGACCACATCAGTCCAGTTTAGAGGTTTTTACACATTCCCTGTCTGTCAGTGGATAGACAGGATCACAGAGTTCTGTTGCTGGTCCGTGAACATCGGAATGTTTTGGAGAAGCTAAATTCAGCTTCTATGCTACACATGTCTGAAACAAACTTCCAGAAAGGCCTGGATCGGCTGAAACACTCAGTGTATTTAAATCCAGGTTAAACACCCTCCTGTTCTCAGCTGTACTTCAATAATTTTTATTTAAAAGTCCAAATCTGCACTGGTTCCTCAAAGCTATATGATATTTATTTTTTTTTAACTTGATCATGTTTTTAATAGTTTTATGTACTGCTGTTTCTTTTTCCTTTCTCTTTTGTTTTTCATTTTAAATAATGCTTCTTATTTTCTAATGTTTTAACATTTCTGTAAAGCACTTTGAATTGCCCTGTTGGTGAATTATGCAATAAAACTCCGGTGAAGAAACAAGTGGAGACACAAAACCAGAACAAGACATGAATTTTTATTTCCTTTAAGAAAAAACAACTGCTTCAACACTGAAATTTCACTTTGGTGAAGGTAAAGCATTTTCCTTCTAGTGTTACTGGTTTTAGTGGTTGATCGCACAGACAAAATGTTCCTGTGTAAAATGTTTTATGATACAGGGGCCAGCGAGCTATGATTTAACACTTGAATTCTGTACATGAAACCCACACTGAAATGTCAGGTAATTCAATTTATAGCTCCAAAGTCTGGGCAATCTTTTTTCATAATGAAGCAGCAAGAAAAAGAGACTGCTGCAATTTGTTAACCTTTAGTACAAAGAACTGTGAAGGCTTGTCATTGTAGTCTTAAAGATTTCTTGAAAAAATTATACTTAGGAGTAAATTCCTAAAAAAAAAAAAAAGATCTAACATTACCTGAAAACAAAGTAAAGGATCTTCATATTACCTGTTATTCATATCAAACATGGAAAACATCCTCATTCCTAGATGTGAACTGCAGATTAAACATTATTCGTTACATAAGGACCTTGTGCATCAATAGAGATTGAATTGAAAGACTTGAAAAGGCTGAGACTGAACACTGCATAACTGTAAATGCCAGGCAGAAGAGGCCAGGTCTAGACATATTGTAGGAACATTTTAATTTATCTCTTCTATGATGTTAGCAGTTCACTGCAGCTCAAATTAATGGACTGTCTGGGCTTACTAATGGACAGAAATGTCTTAATATGGCAATTGGGAGGCCACAATAAAAGCAAAGAGGCATTTGTTTCTCAGAGATATCCAGAGAAAAGAGCAGCCCTCTGTGTAGGATGGTGGGATATTATATAAATAAATGACACCTCATTTTTTTAAAAAAAAATTTTTTTTAGCAAAGGGTTTAAAATATTCTGAATAAGTTAGAGATCACATGCATATACATGCAATAAAGGGCAATTGGCCGCAAACAGTTCTGACCACAAAGGGTTGAAGTCCTATGTTTTAATACAAATTATGCAGGCCCTGAATTTGTGTTGTTGTGGTTTTTATAGATGACTATAGGACCAGCTGGGTCAATTACAGTTCTTCTCAGAGGAATGCAGTGTTAAAAGTGATGATTAGATGCATCTCAGTGAGATTGTTTTGGAACCAAACTGTTTTGCATTGGGTTATTTAATTAAAAAAAAAAAAAAAACTGGAATTCTGTTGGCATTTGTGTGTGGCTTTTAGGAAAGAAGTGACAGTGATGCCCCTGTTAGGACCCATGAGGCTGCACTAACCTTGCAAGTGAAGCAAGTAAATCAGTGTCATCATGGATACTTGCTATTTACATCCTTCGAGCCAATTAGGGGAAAGATGCTGAATTGGCTGAGGGTGCACAGAAATGCAGCTTGTTGAATAACCTCAGCTAGATCCCAAAGCAGTGTTTGCAACTGATTTTTTTTTAACCAATTTAACCGCTACCAGGAGACAGGCCAGTACATCAGGAGACATAGAAGGGGCCGTGGGAGGGCAACAACCAGGCAGCAGGACCGCTACCTCCTTCTTTGTGCAAGGAGGAACAGGAGGCGCACTTCCAGAGCCCTGCAAAATGAGCTCCAGCATGCAACAAATGCGCATGTGTCTGCTCAAACAGTCAGAAACAGACTCCATGAGGGTATGAGGGCCCAACGTCCACAGGTGGGGGTTGTGCTTACAGCCCAACACCGTGCAGGACGTTTAGCATTTGCCAGAGAACACCAAGATTGGCAACTTCGCCACTGGCGCCCTGTCTCAAAACAGATGAAAGCAGGTTCACACTGAGCACATGTGACAGAGTCTGGAGAAGCCGTGGAGAACGTTAAACGTTCATTAAAGCACATTAAATCAAAGTTGTATCAGCCTGTAGTGTGTTTTTCCACTTTAATTTTGAGTATAACTCCAAATCCAGACCTCCATTGGTTGATACATTCAATTTTCATAGATAATTTTTGTGTGATTTTCCTACCAGCACATTTAACTATGACAAAAATGATGTAATAGTATTTCATAAAAATATTTTATTCATTCAGATCTACAATGAGTTACTTCAGTGTTCCCTTTATTTTTCTGAGCAGTGTATACATTTATATATATATATATATATATATATATATATATATATATATATATATATATATATATATATATATATATATATATGTGTGTGTGTGTGTGTGTGTGTGTGTGTGTGTGTGTGTGTATAAAATGTGTGTATATATGTGTAAATAATCAACTAAGAAATAAATATTTAGCTTCCAGACATAAAACTATTGACTACAACTAGCAGAGTGGTATCCTAGAAGTGGTAGCCAAGCCGTGGTGTGTCAACCGTGGTGAACCACTTTGGGTAGGTCGTCACAATAGTGAGATTTTAAAACTCAAGAAATTACCTGGGAACAAATGTGATACCATTGTTAATACCACAGTGGAAAAAATAAAACAGTTATAGAGTCATGTAAAACTGTTCCAATATGAGCATAATCTTATCTGTAATGGTCCCAATGCCTCCTTGAAGATGCAACAAAAACACAGCATTAAAGGCAAAGTTGAAGCACAAGTCTACAACAGGTTTCAGACTGAAATGAAATGGAGCAGAACTTATCCTCTTCAATTCATTCAGTCCTAAACTGCTTCACACATAACTAGACATATTTCTAATACCAACATAACTGATCAGTGGCTGATGAAGACTGGGAGTTCTCATTTCAAAGGAATGTGAGTTTTTTTTATTTTCCTGCAGATTAACCAGTTGTTTCGGTTTCCATTTTCCTTGTCTCTGACACAGCTGTGTCACTGAACCCTTTGGCTCTAAACTTAGTCATCATTTGTTGCTCTCACGCACTCTTGCCAAATCACAAAGATCCCCAGCACATGGTAACGATTATTTAGGTTGCGTGAGAGCTTCTTAGATGACATGTGTCTGCGTGTCACTTATGCATCCTCATGAAAAGCCATTCCTGTAAAAAAAAAAAAAAAAAAAAACACTCTTCACAGTCAACAGAAGGCGCACACAGGTAACCTGCCTAACCTAGGCTCATTTTTCTGGGGAACTCATTCTCTGACCACTGAAAATCAGTATAATCACATAAGATAGTTGAATGTCTTCTGCTGCTTACAGCATGAAAGGTTCCCATTTATCAGATCAAATGGATTTATGTCAGCCGAGCAGCTATAAAATGTCCAGTTTAACAATTAGGTTGATCTAGTGAAAAAGACACAATTCAATATTCATAAACATGCTCTATTAACACAGAATTACAAGACACTATGTAGGATGGACTTCTTAGATGTGCACACACACACTGTCATGTGGCACAGCAATCTTTCTTCAAAAACAGCAGACAAACCAAACACTGGCTCCAGGGCATCTCTTGCATTATTCTGGTAAACATTGATCCAAATGATGATAAAACAAATAAAAATAAAAATAAAACAAAGAAACTTAACTACTTTTATCATTAAAAACCATAACAGGTGTTTACTAAATGAAAATGAAAATCACTTAAAAAATGAATAAAAAGAAATTTTGTACATTAGTGATGGACAGAAGAGTATAAAGTAAAAGTAGAAAGTGGAACTCCTGTATGGCAGCTCTTTCCAACCAGTCACTAAACCAGGTGAATTTAATTCACTCAACTCCACTGAAGGTAGATGAGCATCTACTTTCTCATCATCTACAGGTGAAAACACCTGTTTTAATTGCATCGATAGATCAAAAAACATGGCAGGACTTCTACTTTATTTTTACTTCTACTTCTACTTGATACACCTCTGGTGATGGAGCAACCATGTTTCGCCCAATCAGGATTCCTGATTAATGAATAATATTGCTGTTATACTGCTGTATAACTTCATGAACTCACATACAGCTGTGGATGTCTCCTTCCAACCTTTTATCACATCAAGATTGTGTTAACTATTGGTGAGTTCCTTAATAACTTGCCAACAAACAGGTCTCTGTGGAATAAGTCCAACAACTACTCACCATGAAGAAAACATTTCCTCCATTTGGACATCCACATAAATCATCACACACTGAGGCAGAAGACAGAGCAACACACACACACACACACACACACACACCATAATACTGATCTTATAACTCATTCGTGCAATGATGATCATTTATTCCATGCTGGGAACTAACCTGCTTCCATTGATGTGTTAGAAATGCTGAAGGTTAGTCTGCTGTGGAATGTCCTATAGACTGCCTGTAGCCGCCAAAGTGTTTACTGCAGTATAAACAGATCATTGAAAGCAGATCAGAAGCAACAACTCAACACATCTTACTCATTCTAAGCTACTCTCTGCCTGATGGTAACCAAACTGCTACTTGGGGCTACTTTGTACATTGTGGCCATCCAGACACAGTTTGATGGGTTTACATTGTGCAAAGAAATGCTTGAGGGATTCTCATTCACAGTTTTCTACAGCAAAGTTGTCTGAAAATGACTTCAGCTTAATAGCCATAAATACTGTATAACACAGCCTTTTCCACGTTGTCAGCAGCTCGCCTGTCTCTCATTATATCTATATAACCTGATAAGTTCACTCGCAACACATCCTATCTTTAGTTTCAACAGGGATGTGTCTACTGGGATCAAACAGGAGTCAAACTGAAGTGTTTCCAGTGTTGTAAGCAACAATTCCACAAAAAAACTCCCACTGAAACAAACATCTGGATAAATGGTGATGAATAAATAATATAAGTTTTCAGTTACAGTTTGTTACAGTTAGCAGGCCTAACATAAGTTCATTACTGCAGTTAGGTGTCTTTTTTATGCTTCAGTTACTGTCCAGAGTTAATTTGCACAACAAAACAACAACAAATCAAATCAATAAAGTTTCCTCTAACTGTGGTCAGGTACAAGGAATGCAATGAAAATAAACAAGAAAGCTATCAATAACGTCAGAAAAGTCTGAAAAAACTCTTCAGAACTAGTGGCCAAGATCACTTGAAAGAATAAACGTGTTGTTGTTGTTTTTTTTTAATTATTATTTAGTTGACTAACATCATTACACAATGTTCTATACACAAAAAATCCCAGCCATACAATTATGGAGATGTACATGTCCAACCACATCACTGCAGAGAAAAATAAAGCTCAAAATTAAAATAAACAGGAGCGCACATTTGAAAGGATGTGAACATGCATGTCAGTGGCAGAAACATGAAAAAGACATTTTGTATCTAAATAAATATACTGTATCTAAAAAAAAAAAAAAAGGCAATTTAGTTTGAATTTTGTTAGTTGTCTCCAAACAAACAAACATCTCAATTTGTCTGTGTAAGAGTATTGAGCTGTTTCACTGTAATGAGTATGTTTTCGTGGATAGACGTTGTTCTGTCCACATGTTGCGTTCAAGAGTCTCTGCAAGTGTGTATAGGTGAATGAGAACACATGCAGAATGATTGTGGGTGTGATGGAAAGCCCGACAGGTGACACATCCAACTAGGATTTTAAGCAGGGTTTTTCCTCTCACATTATATGACCGAGTCTTCTCTGCTGATCTGGTTGCCACAGCAACTGTGCCTTCCACATTCTGTGAAATTTCTCTGTGGGATAACATCGCCAATGTCACATGCTGGCAATGTCTCGTACAGCACGTACCAGTAAAGATAAAGTGACAACTGCAAATGCAAGTTCATACTACAAATAAATGAAACATGCCTTAGCCAACACCCTTGAATCTGATCCCTCCAAAGAGAAAACAAAGGCTTGAAGGAGATTAAATCCTATTATCAGATGACAAATGCAAAGCAGTAAATGCAGTGGTTTCTGAGCACATTTCATGTTTCTGTAGACGACTGTCACCCAGTATGGTGCGATAAACATTTTGTTAAAAAGAGCAAATGCTCAAGTTACCACTTTAATACCACCACAGGATTTTTGTGTAAGATTATAAAAAAAAAAAAAAAAAAAATTACATTATTATTGAATCTATTATTGATTTCAAACTGTGTAAGATGGCAAAAAAAACAAATAAACAACAACAACAACAACAACAAAACTGATTCAATGCTTCCAGAACAACTCACATTATTTCTATAAGTTTTTTTTTTTTTTTTAGAAAACATAAGAAAAGTTATCTGTCAAGAAAGCAAAATATCTGTATACAGAACTGTGCATCTAATGACTTTAGACCTAAGAAAAATTTAGACAGGGGTTTTCTTGATTGATTGATGTTTTGTCATTATAATAAATAGAATAAAAATTGAACTAAAAATGAAAACAATTAATAAATGAATAATAGTAAGAGTAAAAAGTTTAATGAATACAGCCTTGTTTGCTATTACTTGGTGGATTTGTTCAGTAAAAAAAATGTTTTGCAGATGGACAATACCCTGCAACAAACACATCAATTAGCTTTGTGTCTCTAATCAAACAGCACATCAAACATACCAAAGCCCGAAAGCACGTGAGGAACAGGTCACAACAACAACAAACTAAAAGTCTGTGCATACTGGTCGAAAATGAGCACGTGGACCAGGCGCGGAGTGCATGTTCAGGACAAGCTGCGTCCCTCTGTAATTTGGAAAAATCAAAAGCTGGTGAGCAGAAAAACACTTCCTTGTTATGCAACAGTATTGGGCTGCATGTCAAAATATTGTGATTTGCCTGAGGAAATTACTTTCCTGGACAGCCTTGATTAATTATTAGCCAAAAGTTTGGGTGAGCAGAGGTGCTGCTCAAGTTGGCTCAATCTGTAGGAACCACATACAACACTGCAACTCCAACCAGACATTTATGAAAAAAAAGAGAGAAACTTCATTTAAACATATATGGAAATATATATTTAATCCACATATTGTTAATTACAAATCATATACTACTACTACTACTACGACTACTACTACTACTACTACTACTACTACTACTAATAATAAAAATAAAAATAATAATAAGATGATGATGATGATGATGATGATGAAGAAAAAGACGAAGAAGAAAAAAAAAAGAATTCGTAAATACAATACTATACATTTCTAAATATATTTTATTTGAAACTGAACGTAAAATAGAAGTAAAACATTAAATGTTTGGATTTGGAGACGCCGTAAAGAACGAGAAATGTGTCACTTCCGGTCACCATCTTTGATTGACTTTAACGTTTCAAATGTCTGATCTAAACCTATCGTAGCAGTGCAAAGAGGATAAAAAGGTAGATGAAAAAAGACATAACAAGGAGACTCTACAAAAATTGGCCAACTAACCGTGAGTACAAAGTTAATCTGTCCGAAAAGCTTTAGGCTTGTTACCACTAGTTACCTTTTATTTAAATGTAAACAGCAGTTCAGCAGCTCAGAAACGTGAAAAGGAAGAAGAAAAAATAGGATTACCTGCTGTGAGAGTTAAAACTAAATTCACTGTTGTTGGGTTAAAGTTATGCAAATCTATGTTTTAATGTTTTAATTAACAAAGTAATAAGACCACAAAGGAATGGCAGAAAGTGTAGATATTTTGCCACGACAAACCTTATAAAACACACAAAAATGCTCGATTTGTTTTGAGGCAACAAACCAATAAGGTAATTAATATACTGGCAGCTGTATAAAACTGAAATGGAAAGCGACTCCAGTCCTTTGTTGTCATTTACTGTAAAACCTTCACAGGCCGCCCCAGGGCTGGCCTGTGTAGTTTAAGATCCAAGTAATGTTCTCGTAACATCTAACTTCCCAGCAATAAATCAGGAAGACATAATTTCTGGTAGAGGACTTACCATCCGGAATACTTGTCAGACTTACTGAAATTGAAAATGGTTGTAACTCGAGGTCTCATGGGCACCAGAGAAGCTGCTACTTGATCCAAACTTAGCCAGATCCAGTAAAGTGTCATGTTTACATGTTGAAATACTGATATTCTAGTGCTTGCTTTTTTATTACTGCAGGTGATATTAAGTGTTTGTAATCTACACCTTTGGTAGTTTCTGTTTGCCCTGTAGTACTATTGTACAGGATCAGTATAGTACAGTTCTTTTCCTTTCTTTTTCGTCATGAATTTTAATATACAGGATTTATATCTTACCCTGAAGGGTTTGTTCAAGAAAAGAGAACTGTAAGACTGACCTGGTAAATTAGTTTAATTAGTCACTAAGGGGCTGGGAAACAAGGTTTACTTGACAGTATTTGATTTCATGAAAAAAAAAAAAAGGATATATGGTTAGTCAAGGATCATTACTCAATGTTACAGTCCAGCACAAAATACAGGACTGGAGTTCGGAGCTGAGAAAAGGACACGTGGTCCTGCGTTTCACGAGTAATTGTGTTTTTCCAGCAGTGTGCAACAGTCAATTTATTCAACTCAGTCATTTTATTCATGTGTCCTGAGATCTGGCGCAACTGAATTATATTTTTCATTATATGGACATTAATAATCTCATAATTTATTTGTGGTGTTTATGTCTGGGAAGAGTTGAATCAAAATAGAAAAAGCTGGACTGTCTACAGGAGGTGGCTGGGTGCGAAACAGGTGGCCCTGCATGTGATGATGCACAAGGAAGTACACTTGAGTCGAGGCCCTCCAGTCTAACACTTTCATCCTGATTTTATCTCCACAGCCTGAGTTAGCACTAGCTCGTGAACTGTCGGAAAGCCAAGTACATGTGATTCCATCACAGTTTGTCTATTTGCAAAGAATTGACAGTGCAGCTTTTTTGCCAAAAGAAATACAATAAAGAATACTTTGTTTGTTTAAGACAGTTCCTCCCAAATACGTGTACAGTTGTTTGTGTCTTAATCTAGAGACATGTATGTGGCTCTGAGTCTGTAATAACAAACAACAGTGTTGCGACCACTGAAGTAAGTGGAGTTGAAGTAGAGGTTAGTAATATGTTGGAAAACCTGTGGGGTGAGAAAGAATTGCCAAGCTTGTGCACGATGTATGAGAAATGAGGTTTTAGTTTTGGCCTTACTTTGCCTGGGAATTCAGCCTGGGAAAACGTCTGCTCCCCATTTCCTGTTTTGTGATGAGAAAAACCCTCATAAGCAGCATTATCAGTCAGCAGATTCTGGGCTCTGTCCACGGAGACATTACTGTGACCCTACATTTCACTTCACTGCAACAGACACTCAGGAATAAATCATTTCAGAATAATGGTGAGTGATGTAGAACCTAAAGTTTTTTTTCCACATAGGCCAAACATATTTAAATAATCATAAAAACCTCTTCAGTTGTGTTATAGTAGTGGTAAGGGAGAGGCGTGAAGCAAGCACAGACCCATTTAGACCTGCTGAAGTTGTAAAGCGAAGTCAAATAGTAAGACTTAATATGATTCTGTGTCCCCCTGACTTGGTTGGAGAGAAAGTGTTGTTTTTGCCGCTTTAGATGTAGAGAGTCATAAATACTACACCTAAAAGGAAGATTTTCCAAAGTGTCATTTACATATCTAAATTTAATTTGGTGAAAGAATTACATATCTAAGTAGCATCTGTTTCTTTGTGCGGATAATTACAACTGAGTACGTTACACGATCTGGATTACCAGAAAACCTTTTAAGAGTACTCACATGCTTTGACATAGATCAGCCTATTGCAGGCTAACAAAACACTACATCAGACTTTCATACAGCAAGCAGAGGCTGTTGTAGCCATCTGTACTGCTATGCCTCTGTGGCCAGCAACATTTTCATATCCACAGCCCCTTCCTGTAGCCATCAGGACTGATTTAAGTTGCTCAAATTGGGCTCTCACCATCCAGCAACATTGTTGAGACAGTGGCTGCAGATCTCATGCAACATATATTATACACCACTGGCTGCTGCTATTTGGGAAAGAGAACACAGCCAGTGTCCTGAGAAGGTTGGAGTCTGAAGCTCAAGGTCACATTAAGAGATAAGTGAAATTCTGACTCTTTGAAAGCAAATGTGAAATGAAGAATATGACAAGACTATTCTATTCTATTCTATTCTAATGTAATTTAGCAGGCACTTTTATCCAAAGCGACTTACATATGAGTGAGAGTTGTTATTTTAATAAATTTTAAGAGTGATAAATTGCTGTAATAGGAATTGAAGGTGAATTGTACTAGACATTGTCTATTTAAAAAAGTGGGATATAGGATATAGAGGCCATGCTGAATCAAACTCCTCAAATAATTTGAAGCTTTAGATCACTTGTTTGTATTTTTACTGTGTTCAGTTTTATCCATTAAATGAACATTACAGTACGTGTGTTAAGCCTACTATATAAAAGCACGTTTCCATGAAGGATTACCCTACAACTCCCTACCTCACTGTTTATTCTAAGTTTAACGTCGGAGATTCCCAGTGACTCTGATCATCCTTCTTTTACTCCTATGAGTCAGAAGAGAAGGTGAATCCATTTTTCTGGTTTTGCTCAGCTTCCGATAGGGAGTTAACGGTGGGAGTAGAGGAGCTCCGTTTGATCACGTACCATTTTTGAGTGTAGACTTCCTGCAGCATCTCATGACATGTGAGTTAGTGGGCAGGTTTATTCTTCTGTCAACTCTAAACAGGCTCTTGGATTCCCTTTTCTTTTTAATGTATTTTAAGATTAGTCATGAATTATGAGTCCAGCTAAATGCGTCATAGGGAGGCCGAAGCCGGCTCCTATCAGCATGTAAGTGTCTACACACACATACATAACCTACAGCATCATTCTCGTGGGTGTCCAGCCAGTCTAGTCAACTTGTTAGGAAGTGTAGGCAAGGGTTTATTTTTTACAATTTTCTTTCTATCGCTCACTTTTTTTCCTGACTATAAGGCGGCATTGTGTTTATCTAACACAGCTCTATCTGCTTACAAGACTTCATTGAGATCACTAGCTTCTTTATGTGGATCAAGCACCAGTTACACACCAGATCCTCAAAAATGAAATACATTGAACTTTAACATCTATATTGTATTTGTTTGTTTTACCCAATTATGTGTGAATAAGGAATAATAAAGGCAAAAACAAATATATTTGCCATATCTTGTCTCTTTAAGATACTCCTCTGAAACTCCATGGAGTGAGTTCATCTGGCTCTATTCTGTCATCGCAGCCCGCCTGTCCAAGTGCAATGCTCTCGGGAGTGGCTTAATTTAAACTGCCCCACTGTTTATAGATATAAGCTGATTGTATAGCAAGTTTGGTCTGTGTTTATTTAGGCCCTGTGTGGAAATGGTAATTGGTGTGAGTAAGAGGGACATATTGGACTGGTGTTGACATCCTAGAGACCTTTAATGAGACCACAGAGCAGACCGGTGCAGTATCAGGGAGATGAGCTCATCTTTTCCATCCCCTTGAAGGCTTCAGGGGAGAAATGGGGTTCACAGGGGGTGTGTGACGGAGAGCGGCCTCGGGATGGGCTAAGGGGTCAGAGAGTTGTTCTAGTTTAACCTAACAGGGTTTTTATTTTATGCTGCTTCAGGTGAAGGAGGTCGTGGGAAGTCTATAATTCAGTTTTACTGTCTTAGTCCTAACTGGACTTTTTTTTGTTTGTTTGTTTAACATAGATTGACCACTGTTATCTGCTTTATATCCACCATCACCAGCTGGTCACTGATTGATCCACTGACCTAGCTTCCTAAATGTATGCAGTAGCTTTCAACTCCCTTCTGTCGCTATGAAAACATTAAGCTTAAATTCAATAAAACTCATTTGAGATCAAACAAGTTCCATATGAGTTGGCAGCCATCCGCCTCAGGACCCTCAAGTAACCAGGAAGTGGGTGTTAATTACACAGAAAGCTTTGCTGCTTGATGCAGTGTATGCCTCCCCTCCCAGACAGGGCAGCAAGTGGGGTAATGACAGAGAAGTGTGTCGGCCTGGCACTAACAGACAGAAGGCGTCATGTGTGGCTAGATGTCACGTAGGCTCACAACATGGCATCCTGCTATTGCCACGCCTTATTGCCCCGCATGTCTGCCCCTGCCACTGAATGGAATGTTGTTATGGTTTGACTGGACTTGCTGCAGTCTAATTGGTGGTGGTGGGGGGGGGAGTTTGTCTGTGTACATTTAATGACTGCTGCCTAATCACCATCCCTCATCAGGGCACTTTGGCTGTGGGGAGACGTGGGGCAGGGTGGAGTTTTCTGGGATGTTTCTTCAGTGAGGTGTGGGAAATGGTAAAAAGGGCTTGTGACATGAGACGTGACTGTTGCAACATAAGCTCAGGGAAGTCCCAGTATAGAGATGACATTTACTGAGCCGCATGGTAACTGTAAAATTCCTTCTCTGTGTTGCCATGAGATTCACTTCAGGTGGAGGGCCAATGGGGGGGGTGGGTTCTGTCCAAATTAAAACAGCAGTGCTCTGCTAAATGTAACTTTACTTTTGTATTTATGCAGCACCAGTGATGACCCATTTGAGTTTGTCTTGTGTGGTTGGATGGTGGTAGAAACAGTTTTAGATGTGAAAAAATGTACTCACCTTTTTCTCTGAAAAATAGCTAGTTTAGAGCAACAGTGCACCCTACAGGCAAAAAGCATGAGCAAAGGTGGAGAGAAAGTAGGTCAGGGGGAGGGAGGTGGAGGGTGTTTTGTGGGTGGGTGGAGGTGAATGGAGAAGGATACTAAATAGATAGTGGGAGATAAAAAGGAGGATGGGGTGAGGATAAAAAAAAAAAGGTTTTTCTTTAGTATCTGACGGTTTTTTTTTTTTTTTTTTCCAATATAAATATGCTCTTTTAACACAAAATCTGCCATTTGGGAAGAAAATGAAATGTGTCAAAAATGATAACATCCCTGCCAGTCTATTTCTGAAGTGTAAGGGCTGTCTGTTTGAACACCAAAGATTCAGCTCTGTTCTCAGGGGAGGCCGTTTTATCTTGATAAGGTCCTATGAATGTGCAGCACATTGCTTAAGTGCAACAATAAAATGTAATGTCCAGGATGTCACCTCAAAAAACATGCCGAGTCATTGTAACCCATCTGTAATGTCATGCTAAACTTTTTGGAACTTGTTTGTTGCATCATAACTAGGGCTGATATGATTAGGTTAAATCTGCATCATGTTGTATTTTATGTCAATCCTCTATTCATAATTTCTTTTTCTCTTTAAAAGTCATTAATTAAATCTGTTAGTCAACCATCAAACAGTGTAAAATATTTAAAATATGTGTATTTAATTCTTTTTAATCCAACTGCTTCATGCAGGTGATTGGATACAAAGCAATTATAGTGATCATGCAAGGAGGTTTGTTGTATTTTAAATACTGTGATTTCATGTGAAAATGTGAAACTGTGATGTAAGAGGTTTAGGCCTTTGTGTTTGTACAGTTTCCAGGTGTTTATTGTGCAGGTTTCTTCCAAGATCTCTAGCTTCCTCCTGCAGCAGAAAAAAGTATTGACCATTGGTATCATTTTAGCAAGCATGGTTTTTGGCCTTGGTGTTGGGTGTTGAGGGAACTGGCAAGAGTCCAGATACAGCACTTAGATGGATGAATGACAGTAGATGTTAAAGATTAATGGTTCAGAATTATCATTTCAAATATACTTACATATACTGCTATATACTTTTTATTTATGGGAAGTTGGTATATTTGAGACTTTTCATTATCTGTTGTGGTGAATAAAATATTTCTCTGTAAAAGAAGGAGAAAGTAACAGATTTTGTCTCGTGCCAACCTGCAAAATCTTTTAAAATGAGCAACAAAGATGTGAATGTTGGCTTCTATGCAAAGTCATCTTAACATTATTTCAGAGCAATGACCAAACAGAAGTAACTTTATCTAAATGAAGTTGTAGCTGAGAATATGAGTTGGCCAGTTGATAAGGTATTCACCCAGATCAGGTCAGTCAGGTCAGACTCGCATGTTCTTCAAAGGATAAACTGCTTAACTGTTTCTCAGCTGCCATTTTAACATTGTGACACTGTAACGGTGTGTTCAGACCAAACGCATTTTGAGCGTCAAGAGTGGCAAGTTTCCATGTAAAGTCTATGTGGAGGCGTGGCAATGGTGGGGGTTGAGCTTTCTCGCGTTGCGTTTTGAGCGTCGGCGTTCCGCACGGAACATGCTGAAAATCTAAGAACTTTTTTAAGCTTGTCAAATGCCAGAGATGGGCAAAGCTAAACTTTGGCCACTTGACACGGGGCGCCAACCAATCAGAGCGATCAGCTCGCAGCTCTTGGAGGATATCTGTGGTGAACCCAGACACGGGGCTAAGAGGCCATTACTCCGTGCAATATTTAGAATTACCATTCCTTGCTAAAAAAGCTGAATGTTACTGATTTGGCAACGTAGCAGGACACGTTGGCTAGAAATGCTTTGTTTGGGGGGGGAGGAGGGGTTTTAGCTCTCTGCTGAGTGCAGCTGTTGTTGCATTAACACTGACTATCACTGCCCTATGACAACGTCCTCTAGCTTTATTTATTAAATAAAACCATGCCATCGCTCTACTGAATCCGCCATCATTCAGACTGACTGGAAGGAAACCGCCGCCTTTCCCCCCTCTCTTTTTCAGCCGCATTTGCCGCTCGCTCCAGACACAAGCGGCAGGAGCGTTGGGAGCGTTTTGGGCGTCGGACATAAAAGTTTAGTGACCAGCGTCGAGTGTTCAGTGTTTTGAGCGTTTTCGACGCCCAAAACGTCAGTAAGGCATTAGCTGACTGAGAATGACAGAGGAAAATGTAGGTCCTTCAGGTCCTTTTCTTCAAACAGTTGATCATTATCAAACCTAAATTCTGAGCATTTTTTGCTGTGTGAAATTGTGTTTGTGTGACACACACCGCACCATTCATCAGTGCTGGAGACACTGGAGTGTTTTTTTCTGTAAATAGGGCAATGCACTGTGCTTGAGTTAACAGCAGATGGCAGCAATCACATTTGCTTTTGAAGACATTTCAGCTTCTTGTTTTTAATTCAAAATGACCCATTTGATGTCAGTTAACACACAATTTCTATCACTATATGGTAAATGAAATCTTTATTTTACACAATTTTAAAATATTTTAAGACTTAAATAATTTTGAATGAACTCCCTTTAAATTCTGATAAATCCATTGATTCATCTTGTTTTTCTCTCTTACACTCTTAAACTCTTAAAACTGCTTTTGATTTACTTAGTCCTTTGTAAGGCATCTTTAGTTGGTCCTAAATGCAGAAATGGGGTCAATATTACTTCTGTCCTTCCCTCAGTCTGTTATCTTTTGGTAAAGTTCTGAGTTAATTTCAGAATTTCATGCATTGAAATTGAAAGTTTTCAGTACATGACCCTGCACAACTCAAAAAGTTGTGAATATTTGGGTTTTTGTATGTCAGAATGCAACTATGTAAGGACAAAAATGTAATATTTATCTTTAACAGAGACAAAGCAATATTTAAAGTTCAACATAAACCAAAAAAACTCCTGCTGCGACGTGGCATTGCTACACTTCCTCCTCGTCTGTTGATTTGTCAAAGTTGCTGTTGGTCGCTAAGGTCAAAAGGCTCCCTTTGGATTGCGTTGCATCTCTTCCGCACAACAGTCATGGCAACAATAACCATGGAAATGCAGTAGTAAACACAATGCAAGAAAATAGGAGTAATGCTAAAGCATGCGTCATGTGCTGACGTTGCAGTAACGTATTGTGTCATTTCCTGTTTGCCTAGCGGGTGTCACTGCGGATTGCTATGAGCCATTGGCTCCTTTCACTTCTTTCTAACTTCTATCTATTGTTAACCAACCACTCACTTCAGTGCACAATATCTTCCCTAACCACTGTTCTATATAGCAGTTAGTTAGCAAGCCCCCATTAGCCAGTGCGGAGCTACCAGCCAGGGCAGCTAACCCTAGTGGTCCCTCAGCAGTTTCCGCGCAGCCGGGAGCCGAGGCGGGCTGGACGACGGTCAGGCGGAAGCGTGGCCCCAAACCAAAACCCACTGGCCACCACCGACCTGTTCACATTTCTAGCAGATTTTCCCCGCTCGGCGACACACCCGCTGAGGCAGAAACCCTGATTATAGGTAGTTCCATAGTCAGAAACGTGGCACTAGAGACACCGGGGACCATAGTCAAATGCATTCCAGGGGCCAGAGCGGGCGACGTCGAATCGTATTTGAAACTGCTGGCTAAGGCTAAACGTAAATACCGTAAGATTGTAATTCACGTCGGCGGTAACTATACCCGGTTACGCCAATCGGAGGTCACTAAAATTAATGTTGCTTCGGTGTGTAACTTTGCCAAGAGCATGTCGGACTCCGTAGTTTTCTCTGGTCCCTTGCCAAATTTAATCAGCGATGACATGTTTAGCCGCATGTCATCTTTCAACCGCTGGTTGTCTAGGTGGTGTCCCGATAACAACGTGGGTTTTATAGATAATTGGAGCGCTTTTTGGGGAAAGCCTGGTCTTATTAGGAGAGATGGCATCCATCCCACGTTGGATGGAGCTGCTCTCTTATCTAGCAATATGGACTCTTTTATTAGTCAGCTAAATTGACAACTCAGGGTTGGGACCAGGAGGCAGAATTGTAGACCTGCACACTTTTCTGCAGCTTCCCACATGCCGCCGGCCATCCAAAACCCCATTCTGACCTTATACAACTCCCCAGCAGTAAGAATTAAACAACACAAAAACACTTTTGGGGTTAATCGTGAAAACCTCATAAAAATAAAAAACAATAGATCTAATAAAATCTGAAAATAAGACTTTAAAGTGTGGCCTACTGAATATCAGATCCCTCCCAAATAAGTCTTTATTAGTCAATGACTTGATAGGTGATCACCACATTGATTTATTCTGTCTTACGGAAACCTGGTTACAGCAAGAGGATTATGCTAGTATTAGTGAAGCTACGCCAGCTAACTATTTAAACTTTCACATTCCTAGAACTACAGGCAGAGGAGGAGATGTTGCAGCTATTTTTCAGTCAGAATTAATAATTAGTCCTAAGCTCAAAACTAACTATAAATCCTTTGAATTCCTGACATTAAATTTATCTCATCCAAAATGGAATTCAGAGAAACCACTCCTTTTAGCATTAGTGTATCGCCCACCTGGACCGTACTCCGAGTTTCTGACCGAATTCTCTGATCTCTTGTCTGAGTTAGTGCTAACTACTGATAAAGTCATTGTACTAGGTGATTTTAATCTTCATGTTGACGATGAAAATGATAGTTTAAACATTTCCTTTAGCTCTATTCTAAACTCAATTGGGTTTTCACAAAATGTTAATGATGCCACTCACTCTCATGGTCATACTCTTGATCTTGTTCTAACATATGGTATTGAGACTGATAAGCTCAAAGTATTTCCTCAAAACCCTGTCTTGTCTGATCACTTCTTATTAACCTTTGATTTCACTTTATTTGATTACTCACTGACCAAAAATAAATTCTACTATAGTAGATGTTTATCAAACAATAATATTACAAATTTAAACAATCAATTGAATCAATTTTTCCACCTCTAGCATGTGTTAGCATGACTGAGAGTCCCCCTTTAAGCTTTACTCCTGCTCAGATTGATCAGCATGCTGATACTATAATAGCTTCAATGCGTACAACCTTGGATAATGTTGCCCCCTAAAGAAGAAGAAATTAGGTAAGATTATGAAGGCTCCTTGGTTTAATTCCCAGCTTCGAGCTCTAAAACAGTCGTCAAGGCGTTTGGAAAACAGATGGCATTCATTAGGATTAGAGGAGTCTCACTTAACCTGGAAAGAAAGTTCAATTGTATACAAAAAAGCCTTACGTACGGCAAGAACAGCTTATTATTCTCATTGATAGAGGAAAACAAAAACAACCCTCAGTTTCTTTTCAGCACTGTAGCCAGGCTTACTAGGAGCCGGAGCGCTGTTGAGCCATGTATTCCTTTCTCACTTAGCTGTGATGATTTCATGTATTTTTTTCAGGAATAAAATTGATACTATTAGAGATCAAATTCACTATACTCTTCCTTCTACCTATAATGTTGAGCCTGTTGTGGTCTCCGAAGCATCCTTAGAACCAGGATCTGACTTGTCTAAATAGTTTCTGTCCTGTCCAACCCTCTGAATTAACTAAAATAATAGCTTCATCTAAACCATCCACCTGTATCTTAGACCCTCTCCCAAGGAGCCTATTTAAGGACATTTTCCCTTTAATTAATACATCACTACTAAATCTTATCAATATGTCTTTAGTGACAGGATATGTACCACAATCATTTAAAACTGCTGTAATCAAGCCTTTACTTAAAAAGCAATCTCTGGATCCAGAGGTGATAGCAAATTATAGACCTATATCTAATCTCCTGTTTATGTCCAAAATTCTGGAGAAAATAGTTTCAGCTCAGCTACATGCCCACCTAAGCAGAAATAATTTATCTGAAGACTTTCAGTCAGGATTTAGAGCTCATCATAGCACTGAGACGGCATTGGTGAAAGTTACTAATGACCTTCTTATGGCCTCAGACAAAGGATTTCTGTCCGTACTTATCTTGCTTGATCTTAGTGCTACATTTGATACAGTCGATCATAACATTCTGTTACAAAGATTAGAACAGGTGATTGGAATTACAGGTACAGTGTTAAGCTGGTTTAAATCATATTTATCTGATAGACTTCAGTTCGTTCATGTAAATGACAAGTCCTCCTCACAAACTACAGTAAGTCATGGAGTTCCTCAAGGTTTTGTACTTGGACCAGTACTCTTCACGCTATATATGCTCCCTTTAGGCAAAATTATTAGACGGCATGGAATAAACTTTCATTTTTATGCAGATGATACTCAAATATACTTATCCTTTAAACCAGATGAAACCAATCAGCCCAATAGGCTACAAAATTGTCTCATAGACATAAAGACTTGGATGTCTAGAAATTTTCTCTTTTTAAACTCAGATAAGACTGAAGTAATTCTTGTTGGATCTGAAAAACTCAGAGCTAAATTTTCCAGTTTTGTAATGAACCTGGATGGCATTACTTTAGCTTCCAGTGCTACAGTGAGAAACCTTGGAGTAATATTTGACTCGGACCTGTCCTTTGGCCCACATATTAAGCAGGTTACTAAAACAGCCTTCTTTCATTTACAAAATGAATTTATATAGCCAAAATTAGGGACATTCTGTCTTGGAGTGATGCAGAACAACTGGTTCACGCTTTTGTTATTTCGAGACTAGATTACTGTAACTCTCTATTACTGGGCTGTCCTAAATATGCCCTGAAAAGCCTTCAGCTGATCCAGAATTCTGCAGCCAGATTCTTGACCAGAACCAGCAGGAGAGATCATATTTCTCCAGTTTTAGCCTCTCTTCATTGGCTGCCTGTTGAATCTAGAATAGAATTTAAAATCCTTCTCCTTACATATAAAGCCCTCCACAGCCAGGCACCACTATATATCAAAGACCTCATTGTTCCTTATATACCAAGCAGAGTACTTCGTTCGCAGACTGCAGGCTTACTTGTGGTTCCTAGAGTCTCAAAGAGCCGAGCAGGAGGCAGAGCCTTTGGTTATCAGGCCCCTCTCTTATAGAATAAGCTCCCACTTAGTGTTAGGGAAGCAGACACCCTCCCCACCTTTAAGACTAGGCTGAAGACTTATCTTTTTGATAAGTCCTATAGCTAGGGATGGTTAGCATCCCTTAGTTATACTGCGCCCCCCCCAATAACAGTGTTGCTGCATCATTAACATATATGTCTCCTGTCTCAGCAGGTCTCCCTGGTCGGGAGTAGCAGTTCCTGTTGTCTGTTGTCTTTCTGTCCTCTTCCCCCCCACACAGCAGAGGCAGATGGCTGCCTGTCCTTGAGCTGGGTTCTGCCGGAGGTTTCCTTCCTGTTAAAAGGGAGTTTTTTCCTTCCCACTGTTGCCAGTGTGCTTGCTCAGGATGGGAGATTGAGTTGGACTCAACTCAATCTGTTGGTTTCCTTATATAGGCTTTTATGAATTGGCTTTCATTATATTTTCCCCTCTGTCTGCAAAGCTTCTTGAGATGGCATTGCCGTGATTTGACGCTATATAAATAAAGTTGAATTGAATTGAATTGAAATGAACTAAAATGCAGTACAACCTAAGTCCCCAAGTACAACCTGTACTTGGGGACTTAATTTGAGCTTTTCTAACCTTTTTGTTTAAACATTCTGGAGAACATGTTTGCTAACAAGGAGGTTAGCCATGTAAGTTTCTGAACCATCCGTCGACCACTAAATGTTTTCTTTCAATGACAACTTGTATTGAAACAGTCCTCTTCATCATACAGTTCACGTTATGACATCATTAGCTGAGGACCACACAGTGCAAGTTATTGAGACATTGACATTTTTATTTTGTTATACCCACCGCTGTTTGCTTTTGTTTCAATAACTTAGATGTGAGGAAATTACCACTGCGTGATTCTACTTGGCATCAACCTTTTACATGTTACATAGCTTTTACCTGGAAGGTGATTAATGGTGCACAACTCCATATGCCTGATCAGATCTGATGAGTTTGTTTCAAACTATGGCTAAAAAGGATGTATACAAGACCTTTCCATTGTCCTTGAATTTCTGCTGCATCAAAGTTTTGTCTTTTTTTTCATCTGCTCTAAAAATGATGGAATGTCAAGTTTATGTAAAAAGTTTGCTCCCATTTTTAAAGCACTTTGGTACTTTTAAATTTTTACGTATAGTATAAAAATAGTTCCTATTATCGAGACCTATGCGATAACACTTTGAAAGTGTTGGAAACCTGTTATTGTCTGAAAAAATAAATAAAAAGTACAGAACCCCACAGAATTTGTGTCAGGTTGAGTAAAACCATTTACAGCCTTGTACTGCATTAAAGGATGTGTTGACCTTCAATGCCTGAAGTCCGGACTCCTATCCTACTGTTCCACATTACTATTCTCCCCTGGTTCTATATATACCTTCACCCGTGCACTTGCAGGTTTTAATTTATTTGCTGCTACAGGCTGCAGCTTAGATGTCTGTCTTATTGCGCTAAGTGGGTTAGCTGCTCCCTAGTCCTTGATAACTCCTCATCTTGTCTTCCTTTCTCTTTTTTTCCAGCGAGCTGTTTTGTCCTCTGTCCCATCCTTCTGTCTGACTGGACTGGGTGCAGAGGTCCACAGAGAAAGCTGAATGGCTGAGGAGCTGTGCACTGGCTGGTTTCATATCATTGCAGGTACAGACACAACTGTACGCTTTTTGTTTCACAGCAGCGCATCATCTCTGGTGGATTGCCACATTTGTGAATAGAACAGATTTAGGTCACCCTTCGTTTTCCAGTTTTTGCAGTTTATATTCTCAGCTCATTTCCTGGGGTAGCTCAGCTGTATTGTGAAGGATTTTCGGTGTGTGTGCTTGGAGTTCTGTATACCCTGGGTAGATCTTTTCTCTCACTTACTTTGCTGACCTTTCAGATGGATGATTTCTGTTAATGTGTGGATGTTTGTGTGTGCACTGCAATTGCATATGCACAGTTAGGGCTGGGCGATATGACCAAAATGTCATATCACAATATTACTCATTTTATATCCCTATACCGATATACATAACAATATGAAATTGTTTGTAATTTTGTGTCAGTAATCAGTTATTAGTCAGATGTGCTTGGCAACGGCAGCAGTGATCTCCTTCCATCTGAGGGAACTATGGCCGTATGACATTTCACGGGTAAATGCCTGTTGCAGCGTTTGCGTCTGGAGTTTGTTATGAGCACTTTCGGAACCACTTGACGCTGTTTTTGCTTGTTGACTATTCTTTATTCTGTATTTCCTTATTCTGATTCTTGCGCAGGTGTTAAAAGGAGTTAGTTGTGTCAGAGTCCGTTGTTGGGACTGTGAACTAGTCTGTTGTCGGTTCCACGTCGGTCTTTTTATATCGAAACTGCATCCATGCGACAGAAATTTCCCCTCTTTTAAGAACAAGCTCATCAGTTTTAGTTGGCTGGTCATCTTTTAGTGAATTAGCCTGCTCTGAAACATGCCTGCTAGCATCCTTCTCCATGTTTGTTTACATATGGTAGCGTGCATGCTGTAAAGCGCATCATGATGTAAAATACTGCAGTAAAACACCTTATTATGGCATAAACGATAAAGCCTACAGTGGGAAAGCTGCAACAGTTTTCAGTTGCTGTTACTCTTCACAGAAGGCATACCAGCAGGCAACCGTGTGATTTTTTTTTTTTTTCTTTCATCTGTATTTTCCAAGACTTTTTCCTTGTGTTTAACAATTCATATAAGCTGGCTTGCCAAGGGGGTTGGAGGCTGATGTTCTCCCAATTTCCTGAATTGACATTAGCTATTAGCAGTAGCTTGGTACTAAATACATGGAGAGCGTGACTGTAATGGATTGGCATCATTAAAGAAACAGAATTATGCATCATTCTGTACCTCATTGCCATATGGGACACCCCAACTTCTGCAAGAAGTTAAAATGTTCACATTTGTGACTCTCCTCAGCTTTGGTGGTGGTAATAATGCATTTAAACAGCGAGGCGGCAGAGAAGGATACTTGCTTGTTTGCATTCACTAGATGGGAGTAATTCTCCCATGTATTTAATCACCGTTTCCCTTTTCTCTCTATTTCTTTAAAAACTTCTTATAACCTTTATACTTTATAACACTTCTTTGTACTTAATGTAATACTACACCATTTTAACTGCGTAACCCCTTTTTAAGGGGTATTGATCCTCTAATAGTTAAAGTAAAAACTGTCTTTTTAAACAACTAAATAGTGCAAATTTGAATAAGGATGTAATGTATTACTGAATAAGCATGGCTACATGGTTTTAATGTGGGATTTAAAAATGAAAATGAGTGTTGATTCAGATGCTCATCAAGAAGGTAGGAAAAAGTATTTTCTCCTGGACAAAAATTCCTATTTAAATAGTCGTCACAATCTTCTATTCCTCTCCTTTATAAATATGTGTTGGTCTTTGCTGATCCTGCCACAAGCAATATGCTTATTTACCAAGTCTCCCTCCCTATATATAAAACCACTTTATGTAGCCTCAAAAACTATATCATCCTAAACCTGGGACTTTAACAAATTAAAATGAACAAACATCCACAGTAATTATGTCCCTTTGGATTCTTGGTACTGGCTGAATCACACAGGATTCTTAGTCAACACTAGATGGCAGAGCAGGAGAAGATGTCATTTAGGTCTTGCAGCAAAGTGAACCGAAAAGGGCTGGCATGAGTAGAGGAAGTGAGAAGAAAATGGGAGATGAAGAGGCAAAAAATGGCAAATTTAAAAAAAACTGAAAATAGGGTAGAGAAGATGAGAAACATTATAGTTAACCTGTGGCAGTTTTGCTCTTTTGTGGGCTTTTTTTTGGATGCAGAAGAGTTCAGAAAGAAAATGCAGAAACCGAAAGAAGTAAGTTACAAGACAAGAAACATGGAGGAAGTCTGGAAAAAAATAGTCAGTAAAAGCAAGAGATTAGAGGGAAACAAAAAGAGGTGAATAAATGATGTATGAGGCAGAAAGAGATTTGAGGAAGGGTTGTCTGTTTCACATGGGCTCCAGCATGACTCAGGAGGATTTAGGTACACATCTCACTCTTTTTCAATCATGAAAAATAAATTATAGGTTGTAAAAACTAACAGCTTTATGTCTTTTATGAGGAAATCTATTGTATGAATTGTGGGAATTCTCATAGCGCATCATTATATGCATGTACAGAATAACTTTGCATGACTATAACATATGCATAATTACAGCTTTGGGCTTAGATAAGATTACAATGCTCTTAAGAGGTGTATCTACTATTCAACATGTATGATACAATTATTTAACAATCACTATAGTTGATATTTAACTATTTCTTTATTTATATGTTAAAATGTTTCCTGTTCTTAAAATAAAATTTGGTTGTTGATTTTTAACTGATCAAACTTTTCAACACTGAATTAACTATATAATATAAAGTAAAGTAATGTAAAGGTTAAACTTGTTTTTTTATGATCACATCTATGGATGCACCAATACCAATATCAGTATTGTTATCTGCTCAATATCAAGCATGTGTACTCGTACTTGGTATTAATAAAAGTGTACTGTTACCATAACCGATACCTGATACCACAGTAGTCAAGCCAGCACAGATGTGTTTGATGACATTCTTCGGACATGTTTTAAAAGAAATAAATACCTTGAATTTTAAAATGTGACATTATTTGTTACACAAAAAGCTAAATCTTTGTTTCAAAACCACACATTTACAGTTGTATTTAGGTAAAATGTGCCAAATCAAAATAAAACTTGTTGAAATTGTTAGATCTGTAATGTTATTTGTATTGGTGCGGTAACTTCAGAAGGATGGGTAATTGATTACAACTGAATGAAACCTTACACAGTTAGAACAGCAATAATAACCATAGTCACAATAATGTTCACATAAACAGCTTTGGTATCGGTAAATATCGGTATCGGCAGATATTCAAATTTCAGAAATCTGTATCGGATCGGAACTCACAAAAAGTGGACTGGTGCCTCCCTAATCACATCACACTAATTAAGCCTGTTAATTACATTACTTCTCATTATTATCATACTAATGGCACTAACGCTTGAGACAGAAGACACAATGTTATTACAGATTCCAAATACACATATATTTTCAGTCACCAAGTATAAATGCTGCTCTTTTTTTCTTTTTTTTTACTTCAATGTAAATACCTGTTTTTTCCAGTGGGCCCCTTTTTCTAACCTTGAATAGAAAATGAATCTGAGCATACACAAACACACATAGATGTATTTCCGGGGGCTGGTCTGTCGTCAGCCCTTCCTGCTTGCAGCTGTAGCCTGCGTTGCCTTGACGTCACGCTGATCGATCCCTGTCCCAGAGCAGTTGGTAAGCATACGGGCTGGAGGAAAAAAAAGGCCGCTGAGTGAAACAGACTGTCAGAGAGACGGTGAGGTGGGAGGGAAAGGGGGGGTGGAGAGAAAGAGAGGGCAGTGTGAAACCTCACTGATATTCCAGGGAGGAGGGCGGGACACAGATGCAGGCTCACACAAGCTACTACAGAAATAGTTGCTGTACAGGACAGGGCAGAAATTTCTTAGACTGCAAGTATGTTTTCAACATAGAATATAACTTAAACTCACACGTTATTCTTTCTGTGTACATTTTATTACTGTAATGCCATTCACCACTAACCACACTCAGCCCTGACATAAGGTAAGGAGGTGCACGTGTGTTTATCACACTTGTGTAGCTACCTTTTACATGTCTGTTGGATCGTTGCATGTGTAAATTGGATGTGTTTTTAGTGTACACTCAGTTTTTTGCCAAGCAGTAGAGCTTACTAATGTAGCGTCCTTTGGGCCACAGTGTCAGGAGATTCGAGCTGTAAGCCATGTGACTCTATAAAGAGCTGCAGGGATTGGCTGAGGTCATCTGTGACCTCAGCGCAGTGCTTCCATTCCTCCTCAGCACTGCCACCCCCCTTGCAAACACACACCCACATACACGCACAATCCTACCTCCCTCTCCATCTCTCCGCCTCCCTTCCCTCTCCCTATCCAGCCTCTTCTATTTTTTTTCCCCCTTCAGTTGGCTGTTTTCCCCACCTCTCAGCATCCTCGGCTGTGTGTAGGTTAGAGCCGCAGTAGCAGTAGCAGCAGCAGCAGCAGCAGCAGCAGCAGCAGCAGCAGTAGCAGCATCCATGGCTTAAGCCTGAGCTCTGATCGACAGCTAGCCTGGCCCCCTACCCCTCCTCTCTCCTCTCTGTTTCTCCCTCTCTTCCTTCTGGGTTACTTGACAGGCGACGTCTGGGGGTGTTGGAGGCTCACGGTTAGCCAGGGCGTTAGCCGCAAGCATACAGCTGCTCTGCCGCCCATCATTTCTACTGTATATCTGTAACCGGGGACTTCTTCTCTTCTCCCCCTTCCTGCACCTCCTGCTTTCGTTTCAGGCTCTTTGGAGATAGAGGAATGCAAATCTGCAACCATGATGGAAGGTAAGACATGTATATACGTTTTTTATTTATTTATTTATTCCTGTTGCCCCCTTCTTGTGTCGTAATTCAGGGTAATCCTTCATGTCCTTGTCCTATAGTGCCTCATCTGATGGCAACTGTTAGTGTTTGTGTGTGTTTGGGAGGTTCAAATGTCATAAGCCATCCTGCTATTTTAAGTACTAGTATTTGAGTGACTTGCATGTTATTCTTAGGAAAAGAGCCCAGCCACTAAATGTCTACCACAGAGGCACAATGGCGAGGCTAATTGAAGCGTGTACCTCTGTGAGAGTGTGTGTATGCGTGTGTGCGTGCATGTGTACATATGTCTGAGTCCCCCCCTTTTCTTTCCCGCTTCCCATCGTAAAGGATTATTTGGATTTATTGTGCAGGAGGGCTTATGTGTCCAGCTGGCTCACTCGTATAAATTCTCTTTGTATGATGTGCACTGAAACGCATGCTCACCCTGACTGTGCTGTGTGACTCTGCTATTTGCTCACACTACAGGGATGTTGGACCCAATGTTCTGATTAGGATTGCGGATCTGTTTTGGGTCTTGCGTTTGTTGATTTACAGCAACAAATTGCAATAATTTTCCATCTCAGTGGGATTTAGCATTGGTATTAAAAATAGAATAAGCGACTGTATTAATATTATGTCCCTTTAATTGCTGACATCATCAGAGGCATGCGAGTGCTATAGGGATGAGTCCCTACAGCGTTGCATCTGGCATATGAAACCCTCAATCCATCTGTTCCATGCATCTTGTATTTTCCCCCTTTCATTTGAAAACATTCATCCACTAGTTGTTATTCATGTCACTATACCATGTCATACTAAGATTCTTTTGGTCAGCCATTAGTTTTGTAAGATTTTATAGGCAACATTTTGAGGCTGCATAAGATCTTAATCTTTCAAAGTTAAAGAGACTGTTATATATGTAAGGAAAATTTATAACTTGGAAAACATAACATTGTGGAGCCAGATCATGTTCATTCAAGGTTTTTATTTATTTATTTGGTAGTATAAACCAAAGGCTGTAAAACTTCTGAGAAATAAGCATGTAATTAGCATTTAGTCTGGTGTTGTCTTCGTACTGGGTTCCATATTGACAATTATTGTTGGCGATATATAAATTTTTTAACCATGCACAAATGGCATCAAATACAATGTACGTGATAATTAAGCAGAATGATTTCACCAAATGACCCTGTAAATCTGTTGATCTAATTTGTCAGAAAGTTCTGGATGAAACTAGTATTGGTGTGTCAGTGAAACTTGGATCATTTATCACACTCACCCCAATGTCCATTGGTAACCTCCAGAGAGAAATCAGTGTTCTGGCTGAGGCAACAGCAATGTCTTTTCTTGAATCATTGCTCATGTTATTTCAAGCTGAATTTGAGCAGTTGTAAGAGCAAAAACTCTAAACTGTTTTATTGCCAAATGCAGTTTTAAATTGCAGTTTTTTCTGATTGTAGTCATCACAATAAGGCCACTAATTTTCTTTGTAGGTGTTTATTCACACAAACAACATTAAAGTGTGATAGGTTTGTTCTATTTATGTAGATGCAGAAGCACAGCAATCAAAAGCTGGTCATAATGGTTTTAAAAGCAGGTTAATAACAAAGTGTTTTCCCCTTAATGTAGTTATGCAGATGAAGTTTTTGTTTGCAAAGTTCAAAAACTGTATTGTATTGTTGTGGTGGTACACACAGTTGGAATTGTTTTGTATATTTATTCAACCTTCCATTCTTGACAGACACAGCCGTATTAAGGGTTATGACAACAGTTTCTGCCCAATGTTTGACACAAAGTCACTAAAGCAAACTTGGACATAGCTCAGACACTGTTGTTCATTTTGACAGAACAAAGGCTTTTGTTTAGTCTTGTACTTTACCCCTAGAGTAGAAAATAATGAGCTGATTTATCACTTCTCTTCCCCAACAAGTCTGCTCTCTTGTCAGTGACTGCATTTGTCAGAAGCTAGGTTGTTAGGTAACAGTTGAGAGAAAAAAAAACGGTGTCTACAACTGCTTCCTTTCCATTAGCATGGCTAGTACAGGCTTAGCATGAACTGTGTGAGTGCAGGATTACAGTAAGGTGTTAAAATTGGATGCTAATCCTTGTTAGCTCTGCTTTTTAAAGCCTGATGTCATGGCTAGCATGACTGTCCCTCACTAACACATAGTGTAGAAGACATGGGGTGGTTACTTAATTGTAATTCAGAGTGAAAGTGCGGCCGGTAGCTTGTGATCATAATATTGATGTCCAGCCCATTTCCTAATGTCACAATGTGAAGGACAACATGGAAAGCAGAAATAATGTTGAACAACTTGGCGACAATGCCAAGAAAAGAAGCAGCAATATCTCTGCAAATCATTTGCAACTGGAAATGATTGATTAAGCTCAACATTTTTAGCAGCTTTTTACCTGCATAAATCTGCACCTTGTTAAAACAACATGCCAACACTTCTTGTGTCCTTTAACATGAAGAAACATTGGACAGTCTAATGTGAGCTCATCTTAAACTGACATCAGCTTAACTGCTTTTAAGGTAATGTTGAATTGTTGTGGAAAACCCTTTTCTGTTTTTCCATGTTTGGACTTTTTAAAACTCAACCATTTCTACAAGGCTGTGGTCTTATAATAGTGTTGCTGCTGCTGTTGTTATCCAAGTCTGTTTGGCCAGCAAAGCAGGAATCAGCATGGGCTGCTGCTGTGGCTTCTATCTGCCAGCATTAATGTTTAAAGAGATGGCAGGGGAGACGGATATGTCAACTTACTAACTTATAGGCATTTTTACAAAATGCCTAAAACCAAGCTACTGAATTGATTTTGTATCTTGGTCAGCTCTACGTTTCTTTGTAGTTTTCACCAGTTTAAAATAATATCTATTATATCCTCCTATAAATCTTGTGTTTTGTATGTGTGTGTTTTGCTTTTTACGAGCACAGTGAAAACTGGTTGTTTACATCTGAGATCTCTCTCAATCTATGTCCACTTAAAGTTACATTTTATTTTAAGCTAACTAGGAATTTTTTATAAAATATTCTTGTCCTGCATAAGTTAAATTAGAAAACTCATTTACCGATAATATGTTTCCTTTCGAGCTTACATGAAATCCCCACATAATACACCAAAATCATTAAAATTGAACATGTGGAATATGCTGACATTTTCTCATGCTCCACAAAAGCCAAAACACTTCTCAGTACTTCCTCTTGTTTCACCCGGGGCTGGGACACAAAATATCATGTTTGTAGATTGTTAGAAAGTTTAATGATCATGTTTATGTTTTGAATGGCAGAGCTTTTTAAAAATCTCATGACCTGCTGGCATTTCCTGTGAGACCGCCGAAAGGATAATGTTAAAACAGCACTGTCAACACTGATAAAGCTCAAACAATAGAAAAGTCAGTGTGTCTACAGTATATTTTCAGAATGTTCTTCGTGAAAATAAACATTTTGTGGATTCTCAGAAACAGTGTGTCCCATCATAGACACTTGATGGACTTTAAGAGCACACAGTGTTGTTAATCTGAGTTAGTAGCAGAAGGAATTAGACTGTCTCATGCTGCCTGCCCGGCTGAAACTTGGATAAACCCTTGACTGGAATGCTGCAAAACAGAACACCATATGGTGGGCTTTAACAGTCTGTTAGCTGCTTTTGCATGAAATGATCATTATTTAGTTTTTATATAAATGTAGCTAATTTGGGGACTTGTCAGTGCAAAAAATCATGTTGGTTTTTCCATTTGATGGTTAAAAGTGATCATTTTTGTTCTTATGGGTCAGCTTGTGACATACAAGCTTGTAGGGTCATATCTGCTAACTCAGCTTGTCAAAAGAATCTGAGCATGAGCATCTCTTTCAGTTGAGCTATAGTGAAAGCACCACAACACTGCTGCTTGTGGATGAAGCCTTGCTAGTTTGTGTGTCTTAAGCCAGCATTATCCATCACAATTCAGTTCCTTGCCAAACAGGCAGGCATTTCTGTTAACCACCATCTATTGTCTGTAAAATAAAACTGTTATTTATATGTTTTTAATTGTCTGTTTCAGAAGTGTGAGTTAAATGTAGACAGCATTAAAGTGGTAATATCTAAACTTAGTACAATCTATGATTTCTCTTGATAACAGATACAAACTATGCATTGACAAGACTGTAGTAGCTTAAAGACTGCATCTGCTATTCACTTGACAGCAGAGTCAAACTGATGGTATGAAGCACCAGTGAAATTTGCATAACTGTGCACAGATATTTGCACAGTTAGGCAATAATATGAAATATTAAGGGATAATGCTATAGTCTTTGATCAGTATTTCATCATTTTGACCTAAGTTGAATTGGGGAAATAGACATTTTGCTACACAAACTCACTAAAGAAACCATTGCAAAAATTTTGTTTGTCACATATGAATGATACTTTCAGGTATCATGTGTTTTTTCTTTTTTGAGTGTTTAAATTGGTAACCTATCAGCTGCAACCCTACATTGGATTAAGCAGGTATGAATAGATGGATAGTTATATATTAATTCAGATATGACCGTGATCCCTGTGTTTGCCACATTGTTCGTTTTAGTTGCCATAAATTTGATTAGATGGTCCAAAGTTTACGGTATAAATGCTTAAGTGATACAATAGTGGGCAAAAATGATCATAATAATTTCAAAAGATCCCTGTGAAGAAGGCTAGCCCAGGACCTGCAAGCCTGCTATCAAGCAAGTTGAATTTCTATTCTTTTAGAATCAGAAGCAATCCTTTTTGTTTGTTGGCAAGTCTGCAAATGAATTCTGCTCATTTTACCGTTTCATACAGCAGACTATCTGTCAAGACTGTTGTCTGTCTGATAATGAAATTCAGGTCCCTAATGTACCGGTATATGTTCAGCTGTTTATGAACAAATAAATATGTATTTAGTGTGTTTATGTGGGGGGAAAAATGATAAAGGCTACCAGAGGTTAAAGGTCAGCACATCTTTCCGTTGTATTTAAACTATTAATAATGGTATTTGTGTCTTGTTCATTTTCTTATGATATAGCCAAGGGCTGTGATGATTTGCTTTTGTCCCGATGCAATACGATGCCGATTTTTTGGGGGCGCCGATTCAATTTAAATTGCGATTCTAACAATTCTTTTTGAAGATTAAAAACAAAAAAATGTATGAAACTTTGTTTTGCTCGTCATTTTTCTTGATTTCAATTAGAAAAAAACAACGCAGTAGCCAGATCATCATTCTGCTGCTGTTTTTGCCCAAAAAGACAAAGTCAAAAGATCAATAAAAACTATAAAAATGACAAATTTTATAATGGATTATTTTTATTCATTTGAAAAAAAATAAAAAAAACAATTATTATTAAAAATTATTTTAAAATTGTGAAGCAAAAAAATCCTGATTTTTCAATTTGATTTTCCCACCCCTAATATAGCCCCACCTCATTCCACACCCAAACAAATACCTTTATGTCAAATCATAACTTATATGAATTGATGCATTCAAGGTAGCTCAAAGAAATTTTATGATGTCATGAAATTGAGCAGCGTAACCCAAATAAAATCAGATGTTTTTATTGTTAGTTTTTGGGGTTTTTTTTTTATCCCCACATTTCCTCAATGTTTGTCAGTTAGCAGATAAAAGCTTTGTGTACACTTACATAAAGATAATGTGATGGAGAAAAAACCCACACAATTGTTCACTGCTAGGCTGAAACACAAAATAATCCAATTCTCTCCACAACATTTTGCTGCACTCCTTTGTGATTAATGGGACTTTTTATGTGTTCAAGCCCACGCAGGTTTAAAATCACAGTGGGAAACATTGACAGCCGCTGCATTAGGGCTGGTGGTTGGTTTAAAAAAATACTATAATCAACAGTATTTCCCTGTGAATACCCCTGTTTAAGATCAAAAAATCAGTGCAAGACATTGAATCTATAATAGAAATATGTTCAAACTATGGGATAATCAGCTGGCTCTGACGTAAGTACTTAAGTGTCTATGAGTCATTGGCTTTCCTAATAATAACATACAAGTGTGTGCATGGATTCTAACATGAAATTAGACACAGCTTGAATATGGAATAAGAAAACACGCACGTGTGTTTTGGTTTTTGAGTTTGTTGTCACTAAATTCGCAGACAGAGAATTTGTTGCTTTTTTTGAAAGTGGAACCTCCGTAACTGTTCTTGACCAGAAGTTGAACAGAAACTGAAATGAACTTTCATAAAATGAAGACAAACAAATTCAGGAGACAAGCAAACAAAACAAACCTGCTCCTTCTTGTTTATGCTTTCTGTTGGTACATCCTCAAAACATACCACCCAGATTTTTTGTAGTTTCCTGCTCACACACACATACACACAGATACATGTTTATGTAATGATGTCTAAGATTTGGAGCAAGATAAACTGACATGTTTGAGCAATCCGATGGCAGCTGGGACAATATACTTTTCTCTTGCTGCATTTCCAGACTTGTTTCCATGAATGGAGGATCCGATTCTGCTTGAAAAATGTCTCGGTCAGAAACCTCATTCGTTAAAAAGATATTTCTCTGCTTGCAATTTATGCATCTGGCAGTATGATGCTTTCAAGATACTAGCTCTGCACATAATTTAAGCAGTAATTTTCTATGAATAAGTAATGTTTTCCTTGGGGACGAGTTGCTTTCTATCTGCGCATTAGTACTGCGTTGTTTTTTTCAAGTAGAGATGTTACACATGACAAATTAAAAACAAACGAAGCGCAGATCACTGATCCCAACAGGCTGCTGTTTTTAGCTCAGCAGGGCCCTCTGTTAATTTGCTGTCAGAGCAGTTGGTGACATGCAGTCATAAGTGAGCAGTCTAATTTAATCTTGAGCTGCTTTAACTTTGTCAAGAAAAGCAAACTAGTGTTGTGGCTGCTGAAGCATGGATGTCAGCACAGCGATGAAACTGTAGGTGGACTTGTGTTTAAATGGTTAAAGATGTGAAAATGACTGATCAGAGTCTGAGAATCCATCAACAAGCAGCAGTCAAAGAAAACTAAATTTAGTTCAGAGTGCTGTGATTACCTTATTCTGTAATCAGGGACATTGTTTAGAAAGTAGAGCTCCTTAACTTGTGCATGAAGATAACTAAAAAGCATGTTAATGGTTCTACAGTCTGACATGTGAGCATCTCCTTTTCGTCATGCCTGGCCTTCCTGCAAACTATGTTGCACCACAGACAGATCCATATATAAAATCCTCCATACCCCATCTTTCCAGAAGCTCATTAAGTTTAGATTTCATAGTTTTTCAAATGTTACAAAGAATTCAAACTCTGAATCAGGTATAATATAGTTTTATGGTTTTCTCCAAAATTAATCAACATTAAAATTTATTGTGTTGTTTATTAATATAAGTTGACATTTACATACAATATTTCTCACGCTATCCAAATAAAGGAGTCTTAGTTACACCTGATAAAGAGTGAGCAGCATCTTAAACAGCTATTCACGGGAATGAGCAATTTAGAAATTGAAGGCTGGTAGTGTCAGGAAAGTAGATAAAGTGATTTAAAACTGTCCCAACGTAAACGAGTGCAAGAGATACATGAGGACCACAAAGTGTGTCAGAGCCCTGAGGGAGATAAAAGGCAGGGAAGCAGAGAGAGCAGCGTGATCCTTGCAAAAGGCCGGCTTTTTGTTCAGTCAATTATTTTCTTTAAGTAAGAGGTGTTTTTATATGATCTTTGGGGGAAAAAATATTTGAAATATTAAAAGCGAAACGGATACACTTGAATCCAACGTTATTGTCAATTTTCTAATATTGCATTTGTTTTTTTCTTTTTATCGCAATAATCTCACCTAATATGACAGCTTCTGTGAATTTTTCTTTTTCTCTTATCATTCCCCAAAACTAAGTCATGGTTGACTGTCGATCCAGATCCAGTCTGAGAGCACCTCTCACTGGTTTCATCTTTGTTTATAGTTGACATCATATTCACCCATCAACAATAATCATCCTCTTTCCGTTCCTGTTCTGTCTTTCATATTTTTAAGAGACTGTGTAAACATGACAGAGAAGCCCTCAGGGAACTTGGCTTCATATGGTGATTTAATATTGATGTGCTTCTCTGCATTATGCATTCATCTCCCAAGCTGACTCTTAGTGCTTGGCTCAGTCACTTGTCTCAACTTGATTAATAGAATACACAACATTTGATTGTAGTCAGATTGAATTAATTTGTGTCTTTTGCTCAATTTTAAGATGAACTTCTTTGAGGAGATTTGCTTTTTAGGGCAAACCACTTTCACTGCTACCTCTACAGTAGCGATTTCCTCAGTTTCCCCAGTATACCCTTCAACAGGTGTAGAGACTGGAATAACAATATTATGTTTAACTATAAATAAATAATTAAAGAACCAGAAAAACAAAATAGCAGAAACCAAATAAGGAAAAATTCCCCAAAAATTCTTAGGACGTCCTGTCATGTTGCGATGTTGGCAATAGTTCCTTTGTCAAAGTAACGTCCATGTGAATGCCTGATTCACATTGCATTGTCACAGGATGTGCAGTTTTAGCTTTGTTACATACTCCACGAGAAGCAAGAACTAAGTTCTTGCTCTCGAGGCTGCAACAACAAGAAAAAAATTCTTTTTCGTCAGTTGCATTCATACTTCACGAGAAGCGCGTC